>NC_133324.1:903674521-903974521 GCF_042186555.1 Aquarana catesbeiana | reverse complement strand
CTGGGGGAAATATAAGTATATTGTCTAACATATTTTATTTAGTTTTCTTTAGCTTTTATTCAGCATTTCAGAGGGAGCATGCTTAAAGCTGGTAAACAACTAAATATGCAGGCGATATACTAATAGGGCAGCTTTTATACCTTCCAAAAGGATTTGTATTTCTGTCCATGCAGTCCTGAGATTTACACAGATCTGCCACACAGCATATCTCTAAGAGACCTGATTTTTCTCTGCTGCAGTTAAAGCGGTGTTCCGCCCCAAAAAAGTAATAATTAAAATCCAGCAGCTACACATACTGCAGCTGCTGGCTTTTAACAATAGGACACTTACCTGTCCTGGAGTCCAGCGATGTCAGCACCGCAGCTAATGTTTCCATCAGCTGTCGGGTGCTGCCGCCGCCATTGCAGGTAAGGTTACCCGGCAGTGCAGCCTTACGGCTTCATGCCGGGAACCCTACTCTGCATGCGCGAGGCCCCGCTTCTCTCTCTAACTGGCCCAGCGACAGGGAGAGGAGGAGGGAACCCCGCGGTGATGTCACGGGCCGCGGCCCAGACTCCTGGAAGTGGGCACAGGATACCTGTTGAAGACAGGTATCCTGTCCCCCCTCCCCCCCAAAAGGTGCCAATTGTGGCACCGGAAGGGGAGAGGAGACAAATGAGCGGAAGTTCCACTTTAAATAACATTTACAGGTCTTGTGCCTCCCCCAGCCTGTGATTGGACAGTGAAAGGAAGCAGCAGACTGATGACCTAATCTCTCTGGCCTTGTCCCCGCCCCCTCCTGTAGTTTTCTGAAGGCATGGTGTAGTGGGAGGAGCAGCTGGGTCCCTCCTACAGCTCTGCTCTCTGAACAAGTTATATGCAGCAAAGTGATGATGTCACCACTACTTTGTTTGTAAGAGCCCTTGCACACTGGGGCGGTTTGCAGGCGCTATTGCGCTAATAATAGCACCTGCAAACCGCTCCGAAAGTGCCGCTACTTTCATTCCAGTGTGCAAGCCCTGGAGCGATGCTGGAGCGATGTGCTGGCAGGACGGTAAAAAAAGTCCTGCTAGCAGCATCTTCGGAGCGGTGAAGGAGCGGTGTGTATACCGCTCCTTTACCGCTCCTGCCCATTGAAATCAATGGGACGGCGCGGCTACACCGCCGGCAAAGCGCCTCTGCAGAGGCGCTTTGCGGTGGTATTTAACCCTTTCTCGGCTGCTAGTTTTACCGCCGACGCCGCCCCAGTGTGCAAGGGCTCTAATGGTATTTGGTGCACACAAAGCTGATTTGTGTCTACTGCCTGTGTATAATTAGTAAAACTGCTAGCAGGCATGGGAATCGATTTTATCTTAAAAGGGACATATGGGCTTTATGGATGAGATTTATGTGACATTAAAGCGGAGTTCCACACAAAAGTGGAACTTCCACTTTTCGAAACCCACCCCCCCTCCGGTGTCACATTTGGCACCTTTCAGGGGGGAGGGGGGTGCAGATACCTGTCTAAGACAGGTATTTGCACCCACTTCCGGAATAGACTCCCACGGGAGTCTATGCCTCTTCCTGTCCCTCCGCGCTGTCTCCTGGGAAACACACAGGTCCCAGGAGATAGCGGGGACCAGTTAAGACGCGCAGCGCGACTCACGCATGCGCAGTAGGGAACCGGGAAGTGAAGCCACAACGCTTCACTTCCTGATTCCCTCACCTAGGATGGCGGCGGCAGCTGCCGAGAGTCGAGCGATTCATCGGTGTCGGCTGCCGACATCGCTGGACCCTGAGACAGGTAATTGGCCATGTATTAAAAGTCAGCAGCTGCAGTATTTGTAGCTGCTGGCTTTTAATATTTTTTTTTTGGGTGGACTCCCTCTTTAACCAAACATTCACTGCAGATGTATCTTCCCTGTCGCTTATAACTGCTTAACTCAGTGGTTCTCAACCCTTTACAGACCAGGGCTTAGTACATTCTTCCAAAACCTTCCATGCCTCAACAGTAAAGAATGAAGTTTATTCTCATACAGCAAAAGTTGTGTTGGGTGTCCCTGTGGTTGGATGAGGTTGTGCAGTGAGTTAGGGGCTCTGCAGCAGACTTGGTGGCCCTTTAGGGGATGAGGTTTCTGGAGGAGGCTAGGGAGCACTGTAGGATGTTAGGGGGCACTGTAGGACATTGTTGGAGGTTGAGGACACGAAGGAGTTCTAGAGGCTCTGCAGCAGCAGGCTGGGGGCACTATGGGAGGCTGAGCAGCATTGTTAAAGGATGGGAGGTAGCAAATGTCAGGCAACAAGGGAGAAGGAGATTGAGGACACCACAATGCATTCCCTGCATTAAGGTAGAAAAAGTCCCACTATTTGTTGTGCCCCCCCTTCCTATCCATAAACACTTACCTGACTCCTCTACCATACCAAGCCGTAGCAGCGCTGCTCCCTCTTCCTGATCTTACAGAAGACACTGAGAGCAGCGACAGCCATAGGCCCGCGCTGTTGACCCTCTAAGTACATGGCTTTCTGAGGGGTCATCTGCAGCAAGGAGGAGCAGCAAGGGGAATACCAAAACAGAAGTAAAGGACCGCTCTTTGCAATATTGTTGCACACAGCAGATAACTAAACATGTTTGTTTTTTTTAACTAAAGAAAAAAAATTGCCTTTAATATTGCTTTAAGTAAAATAAATACAAATAAATAAATAAAATAAAACATACCATTAATAAAAAATAAAAATACCCCCCCCCCCATCTCCACATACAGTTAGGTCCATAAATATTGGGACATCGACACAATTCTAATCTTTTTGGCTCTATACACAATGGATTTGAAATGAAACAAACAAGATGTGCTTTAACTGCAGACTTTCAGCTTTAATTTGAGGGTATTTACATCCAAATCAGGTGAACGGTGTAGGAATTACAACAGTTTGTATATGTGCCTCCCACTTTTTAAGGGACCAAAAGTAATGGGACAATTGGCTGCTCAGCTGTTCCATGGCCAGGTGTGTGTTATTCACTCATTATTTCATTTACAAGGAGCAGATAAAAGGTCCAGAGTTCATTTCAAGTGTGCTATTTGCATTTGGAATCTGTTGCTGTCAACTGTCAATATGAGATCCAAAGAGCTGTCACTATCAGTTAAACAAGCCATCATTAGGCTGAAAAAACAAAACAAACCCATTAGAGAGATAGCAAAAACATTAGGTGTGGCCAAATCAACTGTTTGGAACATCCTTAAAAAGAAAGAATGCACCAGTGAGCTCAGCAACACCAAAAGACCCGGAAGACCACGGAAAACAACTGTGGTGGATGACCGAAGAATTCTTTCCCTGGTGAAGAAAACACCCTTCACAACAGTTGTCCAGATTAAGAACACTCTCCAGGAGGTAGGTGTATGTGTGTCAAAGTCAACAATCAAGAGAAGACTTCACCAGAGTGAATACAGAGGGTTTACCACAAGATGTAAACCATTGGTGAGCCTCAAAAACAGGAAGGACAGATAAGAGTTTGCCAAACAACATCTAAAAAAGCCTTCACAGTTCTGGAACAACATCCTATGGACAGATGAGACCAAGATCAACTTGTACCAGAGTGATGGGAAGAGAAGAGTATGGAGAAGGAAAAGAACTGCTCATGATCCAAAGCATACCACCTCATCAGTGAAGCATGGTGGTGGTAGTGTCATGGCGTGGGCATGTATGGCTGCCAATGGAACTGGTTCTCTTGTATTTATTGATGATGTGACTGCTGACAAAAGCAGCAGGATGAATTCTGAAGTGTTTCGGGCAATATTATCTGCTCATATTCAGCAAAATGCTTCAGAACTCATTGGACGGCGCTTCACAGTGCAGATGGAAAATGACCCGAAGCATACTGCGAAAGCAACCAAAGAGTTTTTTAAGGGAAAAAAGTGGAATGTTATGCAATGGCCAAGTCAATCACCTGACCTGAAACCGATTGAGCATGCATTTCATTTGAAGAGAAAATGCCCCGAGAACAAGCAGAAACTGAAGACAGTTGCAGTAGAGGCCTGGCAGAGCATCACCTCCCCTGTAATCTGTGGAGCAGGAGTTGATTATCTATGGCTGTTCAGTGTTTCACAGCCTGATATTCTGTTACTTCCCCCTGTGTTCTAGAGGATTCTAGAAGTATAGTGGGAGGAAGGACAGAACAGGCATCCTGAATATTTATGGGACTCCAGCCAACCCCTGGAAAGGTGTGCTCAGAAGGTGGAGAAAGAGCTCATAAATAGTTTGAGGCCTGAGCAGCAGTGCAGTGGTCCTGGGTCCAGTCCTGCAGGAGGAGAATCCTGTGTAGGGGTTCTGTCCCCTGGGGCAGGATCCTATAGGAAGCCTCGAGGAAGACTCCAAAGTCCCAGCTAGGCTTAGCTGGGAGGCCTATTCACAGATCCCTGTCCAGGGATTAAGTTGGGTCTGAACGAAGCTTACTAGAGAGAGCCAGGAAGAAGTTGGGGTGGGAGAAAGTCCAGCTTCCCTTATGGTGGTCTAAGTCTACATCTCCCTCACTAGGAAGAACCTGGTGGATATCGGCATGAGGCAACCGATAAATCTGTGGCTAAGTGAGTAGATGGGCCCCTCCCCAATGCTGAAGGAACATGACTGTGTGTAGCTTTTACCTCTGGAAGGAGTACAGGTTACCAGCAGCATAAAAATCCTGTGGGACATTCAACCTCATATCATACAGCACAGACAACAGTGTGTACAGTGCAGCCAGCAACCTGGTACAGTGCAACCAACAGTGTGTGCAGTGCCGACAGCAACTTTGTACTGTGTAGTGCAGCCAGAAGTTGAGTAGACCTCAATTCATTCAGTTCTACTGTTTTTAGGTATCTCATGATCCCCCGTCCCTATCCCAGTTCATTGTTCCCAATAAAATCACCAAAAAAGAACCCCTAGACAGTTTTTTGAGGCAGTGGGAAAAATTAAGAAAATGCTGTGTGCCTGACTGTGTGTGCTCTAAGAAGGAAATATGACCAACATTCACCAGCGGCTTTTTTTAAGGGGTGTGGAACTTTATTGCTGTATTGAATTCATCAGCTAGATTTGTATTTTTGACAAGCTATATTTGTGTGGGACCCTGCAAAGCTCTTGTTGCATTATACAGAACTGTCATGTGCCTTTATGATTCACAATTTTATACCTTTCTTGATCACTGTCTATATCTGTACAGTCTGTAATGTAACACTAAATAAAGAATTATAAAAAAAAAAAAACATACTAGTCCATAGAAGTCATTTCTCAAATATGGGTATTGTCAAGCAATACCAGCACTGGCCGCTTTCAGTAACCCCCCCCCCCCCAGCTGTGCACTTAACCCATCTAGGTCGTGGGCAGCGCTTCCTCCTCGTTGGCTTCTCCCTGTGTCTCCTCCTCCTTGGCTTCACGGCGGCTTCCCCTGCATCTCCTCCTCCTCTGCGGCCAATACGATCGCTTTTCCTCTCGGCCAATCGGGTCTCAGGACAATTTGCTTTTGGCACGCAACTGGGTGGGCTCAGGGCGCAGTGCCCTCTGACTCTAATCAAGTGCTTCCAAAAAAAAAAAAACCCCATTGGAATCCATGTGCCTGGCACCCTGCATGTAGATTAGGGGCCGAGCGCATGGATTAGGGGGGCGGCGCCCCTGCGTCCCCTTATGGACGGGCCGCCACTGGCTTTGAGTACTGATCTGTACGCCAGCTCGGTTTCCTAATCTGGCGGTAATTCCTTAAGAATTTCTTGCTGTCATGGTGACAGATTCTTAAAGTGGCGATAGTAAGAGCTACCTGAATTTGCCCAACATGACTTTAATGTTTCTGAAACTGGCGCAAATGCCTAAAATAGGCGCAGGTAGTTCTTGAAGGAACTACAGCCAGATTAGTGTCATTAAGGCTAGACATGTGCAATACATTTCGTTGCGGATTTATTTTCGGACTAAATGGGGGATTTACTAAGAAGAAGGCACTGCACCAGTTCATACATTAATTGGTGTGCCAGAAAAGTCATTAATCGAATGTGCGAACCGGCACACATTGAAGCGCAAGTAGCGATAATAAATACCCGCATATGAAAACTGCAACTGTCGCTAGAGTAACTTGGGTTTTCTCTTAGATAATAGCGCACGCCCAATACAATTGGTTAATTTCATTTCATTGGATGTGTCTTGTTAGGCAATTAGTAGGTGTTCTCAGTTAATTAACCCTTTTGATGCTAATCTTATTCCTATCACTTCTAATATTTCTTTGAAATGTGTTTTTTTTTTTTATTTTACCCAAATCTTTCAATACATTACAAAGAACAGAGAAGAGTTTCTAAACCCAATAAATTAATATTTTTAGATCTTGGTCTTTAAAGGTGACCATACACTGCAATCAGTTAGATCTTAACTAAATTAGATTTAGTGCAAGAGCCTGTTTGATTTCATATAATTTGAATTAATTGTTCAAGTGCATCTTCCTATTACCTATTTTGCCTAAATATCGAGTTGTACAGAGATTGGCAAATCAGATTGCATAGTGCATGACCATCTTAAGTGCCAAATTTGGAATGTAGATGTGCCATGACCCACTTGTATTTACCAAACGATATTTCTTGGGCATTATACAAGGCACATGAAAAAACACCTTTTTTCAAGACATGCTAGAGCAGTGGTTCTCAACCCTGTCCTCTAGTACCCCCAACAGGCCATGTTTGAAAACTTTCCTTTATCTTGCATGGGTGCTTTAAATCAGAGTCAATGGCTTGGTATTTTGGACAGCTATTTTGTCTAGGAGAAATCCCCAAAACATGGCCTGTTGGGGGTACTTGAGGACAGGGTTGAGAACCATTGTGCTAGAGTGATCAGGAATCTTCAATCTACAGCTCTCCAGCTATTGCATAACTACACATCCCATGAGGCATTGTAAAACTTTGACATTCACAGACATGACTAGGCATGATGAGAATTGTAGTTCCTGAACAACTGGAGGGCCCTAGTTTGAAGACCCCTGTGTTAGACCATTATTTTGCCTCCAGAATTGGGAGTGTGGCATCTACCCAACTTCTCTCTGCTGGTGGACACAAGAAACTGCTTGATGGTGGGTGGGTGTGTGTGTTAACGAGGCAATTAAAAACACATGCACAGTCCATGAAACACACAAAATGCTAATTCACCCAGTGTAGAGACAGAACTTCAAAGTGGGTACACCTGTTAAAGATGTCTTTAAATTACTAACCCAAAAAACACACTCTCTGAGCATTCCCAGAAAAATCCAAGTGCTGTTCACACACAAAAAAGCACAAAAAAACCCAAATTCCCTGAGCATGTCCAGAACAACCCAAATGCAGCTAGCACAAAATAAGCCACCCCCTGTCCAAAATGAAGCACATCATCCAGCATGCTACAAAATTACAGATGGGACAAACAACCCCCGGTCCAGGGAGCAAACAAAGAGCCTAACATGGGGAAAAGTTATACAACAAATACCATTGCAGTTTATGGGAACTGACTTGTTAATTTTTCTAGTCCCCACTTGGCTGGCTTATCTTCTAGTTATTGGGCTTAAAATGGGTATGGGGGACCAAGTCCCACTCTGAGGGAATATACCAATGTTACCAATTTGGACAACCCCAAAAACTAAACAAGGAGAATTGCCTTTAAAAATGCAAAATTGCTTAAAAGCTAGTAACTTGGGGCGGGGGGGGGGTTACCCTGCATGTAAATTGGTGCATCTGCAAAATGCTGCTTCAAAGATGTACAGCTTTAGAGAAAACTTACACATTTACATTGCAGCTGCAAGATTTTCACCCACAAAAAAAAATAAATAATAGCCTGCCCCCCCCCCCCCCCCAATACATACAAGGCCATTTGGGTCTGTTAAGGCTTAAAATGAGAACCCCCACCTGAAAAATACCACCCCAAACTTAAAAAATATTGTGGCCCTTACACACAATAACAAACCCCTAGCCAAACACAGAGCAAGCCAGCCCATGAAAGGTGGATGCTTGGGGGTAGAAGGGGCTTGGGCACCCCAAAAGTCAACCACCTTTTTCCCATATTCAGGGGGACAAGGGCCTCTTCCAGACAACCCTAGGCTGGGGTTGAGGGGGGCTGCAGACAGGGGGCTTTATGGAATGTGGAAAATCCCTTTAATCTAGTGGGTACAAGGTGGCAGCCAGCTATGTTGAGTGCATGTGGCCTATGGTTCAGGAGGGGGTTGAGCGATCGCTCTTTTCGCCCCTTTCCTAGCTGGCCCTGTTGTATGCTCTGAAAAAGGATGTGGTTTGCATTGGTGAAGGCAGCTCACAGCCTTTGGAGAATAGAGTGGAGTGTGGAGTTCCCCTTTAGAAGCAAAAGTTAGCCCATGGAAATCCAAGGGATTAGAGGGGGGAGACAAGAGCATTGGAGAATGGAGTGTGGAGTTCCCCTTTAAAAGCAAAAGCTAGCCCAAGGAAATCATATACATTAGAGGGGGGAGTTTAAATGCTCTTTTAAGAGGAGCTAGAGGAGCGAGAGTCTTTTTGTATAATTTTAACAAGGTGCATGTCACATGCTGGCAACGTAACATGCTAACATGACCTGTGTGCAAATCTCCTTAAAAAAATACATAAACGTGAACCAGCCTAAAAAAAAATTGTCAAGACTAGAGGCGTGCGCGTTCAACCCATGCAATTGCATGTAATTTGCTTAACATTTACTAAGATTTTGGCCGTGCAGTGAACAAACTCGTGTGAAGGAGCGCAAGAGCCGCTTGCGCATGCGCACTGCTTACATTGATCTCACGCAGTTCTAAACGTACTTGCAGGCACAGCGGCCTTTCTCTGAAAAAGTTACTTTCTCATTCTATTTTGGGCATATTTGTTACTTGGGCAGTTGTTACTAAACTTCCTCACATCACCCCATAAATTGATTTGGAGATGCCGTGCGTCAAGTCCTTAGTGGCGCACAGATTGCATTCTCCCATGCACTGAGACAGCTATAGTAAAGGACGGTAAAAAAAGTCCTGCTAGCAGCATCTTCGGAGCGGTGAAGGAGCGGTGTGTATACCGCTCCTTTACCGCTCCTGCCCATTGAAATCAATGGGACGGCGCGGCTACACCGCCGGCAAAGCGCCTCTGCAGAGGCGCTTTGCGGTGGTATTTAACCCTTTCTCGGCTGCTAGTTTTACCGCCGACGCCGCCCCAGTGTGCAAGGGCTCTAATGGTATTTGGTGCACACAAAGCTGATTTGTGTCTACTGCCTGTGTATAATTAGTAAAACTGCTAGCAGGCATGGGAATCGATTTTATCTTAAAAGGGACATATGGGCTTTATGGATGAGATTTATGTGACATTAAAGCGGAGTTCCACACAAAAGTGGAACTTCCACTTTTCGAAACCCACCCCCCCTCCGGTGTCACATTTGGCACCTTTCAGGGGGGAGGGGGGTGCAGATACCTGTCTAAGACAGGTATTTGCACCCACTTCCGGAATAGACTCCCACGGGAGTCTATGCCTCTTCCTGTCCCTCCGCGCTGTCTCCTGGGAAACACACAGGTCCCAGGAGATAGCGGGGACCAGTTAAGACGCGCAGCGCGACTCACGCATGCGCAGTAGGGAACCGGGAAGTGAAGCCACAACGCTTCACTTCCTGATTCCCTCACCTAGGATGGCGGCGGCAGCTGCCGAGAGTCGAGCGATTCATCGGTGTCGGCTGCCGACATCGCTGGACCCTGAGACAGGTAATTGGCCATGTATTAAAAGTCAGCAGCTGCAGTATTTGTAGCTGCTGGCTTTTAATATTTTTTTTTTGGGTGGACTCCCTCTTTAACCAAACATTCACTGCAGATGTATCTTCCCTGTCGCTTATAACTGCTTAACTCAGTGGTTCTCAACCCTTTACAGACCAGGGCTTAGTACATTCTTCCAAAACCTTCCATGCCTCAACAGTAAAGAATGAAGTTTATTCTCATACAGCAAAAGTTGTGTTGGGTGTCCCTGTGGTTGGATGAGGTTGTGCAGTGAGTTAGGGGCTCTGCAGCAGACTTGGTGGCCCTTTAGGGGATGAGGTTTCTGGAGGAGGCTAGGGAGCACTGTAGGATGTTAGGGGGCACTGTAGGACATTGTTGGAGGTTGAGGACACGAAGGAGTTCTAGAGGCTCTGCAGCAGCAGGCTGGGGGCACTATGGGAGGCTGAGCAGCATTGTTAAAGGATGGGAGGTAGCAAATGTCAGGCAACAAGGGAGAAGGAGATTGAGGACACCACAATGCATTCCCTGCATTAAGGTAGAAAAAGTCCCACTATTTGTTGTGCCCCCCCTTCCTATCCATAAACACTTACCTGACTCCTCTACCATACCAAGCCGTAGCAGCGCTGCTCCCTCTTCCTGATCTTACAGAAGACACTGAGAGCAGCGACAGCCATAGGCCCGCGCTGTTGACCCTCTAAGTACATGGCTTTCTGAGGGGTCATCTGCAGCAAGGAGGAGCAGCAAGGGGAATACCAAAACAGAAGTAAAGGACCGCTCTTTGCAATATTGTTGCACACAGCAGATAACTAAACATGTTTGTTTTTTTTAACTAAAGAAAAAAAATTGCCTTTAATATTGCTTTAAGTAAAATAAATACAAATAAATAAATAAAATAAAACATACCATTAATAAAAAATAAAAATACCCCCCCCCCCATCTCCACATACAGTTAGGTCCATAAATATTGGGACATCGACACAATTCTAATCTTTTTGGCTCTATACACAATGGATTTGAAATGAAACAAACAAGATGTGCTTTAACTGCAGACTTTCAGCTTTAATTTGAGGGTATTTACATCCAAATCAGGTGAACGGTGTAGGAATTACAACAGTTTGTATATGTGCCTCCCACTTTTTAAGGGACCAAAAGTAATGGGACAATTGGCTGCTCAGCTGTTCCATGGCCAGGTGTGTGTTATTCACTCATTATTTCATTTACAAGGAGCAGATAAAAGGTCCAGAGTTCATTTCAAGTGTGCTATTTGCATTTGGAATCTGTTGCTGTCAACTGTCAATATGAGATCCAAAGAGCTGTCACTATCAGTTAAACAAGCCATCATTAGGCTGAAAAAACAAAACAAACCCATTAGAGAGATAGCAAAAACATTAGGTGTGGCCAAATCAACTGTTTGGAACATCCTTAAAAAGAAAGAATGCACCAGTGAGCTCAGCAACACCAAAAGACCCGGAAGACCACGGAAAACAACTGTGGTGGATGACCGAAGAATTCTTTCCCTGGTGAAGAAAACACCCTTCACAACAGTTGTCCAGATTAAGAACACTCTCCAGGAGGTAGGTGTATGTGTGTCAAAGTCAACAATCAAGAGAAGACTTCACCAGAGTGAATACAGAGGGTTTACCACAAGATGTAAACCATTGGTGAGCCTCAAAAACAGGAAGGACAGATAAGAGTTTGCCAAACAACATCTAAAAAAGCCTTCACAGTTCTGGAACAACATCCTATGGACAGATGAGACCAAGATCAACTTGTACCAGAGTGATGGGAAGAGAAGAGTATGGAGAAGGAAAAGAACTGCTCATGATCCAAAGCATACCACCTCATCAGTGAAGCATGGTGGTGGTAGTGTCATGGCGTGGGCATGTATGGCTGCCAATGGAACTGGTTCTCTTGTATTTATTGATGATGTGACTGCTGACAAAAGCAGCAGGATGAATTCTGAAGTGTTTCGGGCAATATTATCTGCTCATATTCAGCAAAATGCTTCAGAACTCATTGGACGGCGCTTCACAGTGCAGATGGAAAATGACCCGAAGCATACTGCGAAAGCAACCAAAGAGTTTTTTAAGGGAAAAAAGTGGAATGTTATGCAATGGCCAAGTCAATCACCTGACCTGAAACCGATTGAGCATGCATTTCATTTGAAGAGAAAATGCCCCGAGAACAAGCAGAAACTGAAGACAGTTGCAGTAGAGGCCTGGCAGAGCATCACCTCCCCTGTAATCTGTGGAGCAGGAGTTGATTATCTATGGCTGTTCAGTGTTTCACAGCCTGATATTCTGTTACTTCCCCCTGTGTTCTAGAGGATTCTAGAAGTATAGTGGGAGGAAGGACAGAACAGGCATCCTGAATATTTATGGGACTCCAGCCAACCCCTGGAAAGGTGTGCTCAGAAGGTGGAGAAAGAGCTCATAAATAGTTTGAGGCCTGAGCAGCAGTGCAGTGGTCCTGGGTCCAGTCCTGCAGGAGGAGAATCCTGTGTAGGGGTTCTGTCCCCTGGGGCAGGATCCTATAGGAAGCCTCGAGGAAGACTCCAAAGTCCCAGCTAGGCTTAGCTGGGAGGCCTATTCACAGATCCCTGTCCAGGGATTAAGTTGGGTCTGAACGAAGCTTACTAGAGAGAGCCAGGAAGAAGTTGGGGTGGGAGAAAGTCCAGCTTCCCTTATGGTGGTCTAAGTCTACATCTCCCTCACTAGGAAGAACCTGGTGGATATCGGCATGAGGCAACCGATAAATCTGTGGCTAAGTGAGTAGATGGGCCCCTCCCCAATGCTGAAGGAACATGACTGTGTGTAGCTTTTACCTCTGGAAGGAGTACAGGTTACCAGCAGCATAAAAATCCTGTGGGACATTCAACCTCATATCATACAGCACAGACAACAGTGTGTACAGTGCAGCCAGCAACCTGGTACAGTGCAACCAACAGTGTGTGCAGTGCCGACAGCAACTTTGTACTGTGTAGTGCAGCCAGAAGTTGAGTAGACCTCAATTCATTCAGTTCTACTGTTTTTAGGTATCTCATGATCCCCCGTCCCTATCCCAGTTCATTGTTCCCAATAAAATCACCAAAAAAGAACCCCTAGACAGTTTTTTGAGGCAGTGGGAAAAATTAAGAAAATGCTGTGTGCCTGACTGTGTGTGCTCTAAGAAGGAAATATGACCAACATTCACCAGCGGCTTTTTTTAAGGGGTGTGGAACTTTATTGCTGTATTGAATTCATCAGCTAGATTTGTATTTTTGACAAGCTATATTTGTGTGGGACCCTGCAAAGCTCTTGTTGCATTATACAGAACTGTCATGTGCCTTTATGATTCACAATTTTATACCTTTCTTGATCACTGTCTATATCTGTACAGTCTGTAATGTAACACTAAATAAAGAATTATAAAAAAAAAAAAACATACTAGTCCATAGAAGTCATTTCTCAAATATGGGTATTGTCAAGCAATACCAGCACTGGCCGCTTTCAGTAACCCCCCCCCCCCCAGCTGTGCACTTAACCCATCTAGGTCGTGGGCAGCGCTTCCTCCTCGTTGGCTTCTCCCTGTGTCTCCTCCTCCTTGGCTTCACGGCGGCTTCCCCTGCATCTCCTCCTCCTCTGCGGCCAATACGATCGCTTTTCCTCTCGGCCAATCGGGTCTCAGGACAATTTGCTTTTGGCACGCAACTGGGTGGGCTCAGGGCGCAGTGCCCTCTGACTCTAATCAAGTGCTTCCAAAAAAAAAAAAACCCCATTGGAATCCATGTGCCTGGCACCCTGCATGTAGATTAGGGGCCGAGCGCATGGATTAGGGGGGCGGCGCCCCTGCGTCCCCTTATGGACGGGCCGCCACTGGCTTTGAGTACTGATCTGTACGCCAGCTCGGTTTCCTAATCTGGCGGTAATTCCTTAAGAATTTCTTGCTGTCATGGTGACAGATTCTTAAAGTGGCGATAGTAAGAGCTACCTGAATTTGCCCAACATGACTTTAATGTTTCTGAAACTGGCGCAAATGCCTAAAATAGGCGCAGGTAGTTCTTGAAGGAACTACAGCCAGATTAGTGTCATTAAGGCTAGACATGTGCAATACATTTCGTTGCGGATTTATTTTCGGACTAAATGGGGGATTTACTAAGAAGAAGGCACTGCACCAGTTCATACATTAATTGGTGTGCCAGAAAAGTCATTAATCGAATGTGCGAACCGGCACACATTGAAGCGCAAGTAGCGATAATAAATACCCGCATATGAAAACTGCAACTGTCGCTAGAGTAACTTGGGTTTTCTCTTAGATAATAGCGCACGCCCAATACAATTGGTTAATTTCATTTCATTGGATGTGTCTTGTTAGGCAATTAGTAGGTGTTCTCAGTTAATTAACCCTTTTGATGCTAATCTTATTCCTATCACTTCTAATATTTCTTTGAAATGTGTTTTTTTTTTTTATTTTACCCAAATCTTTCAATACATTACAAAGAACAGAGAAGAGTTTCTAAACCCAATAAATTAATATTTTTAGATCTTGGTCTTTAAAGGTGACCATACACTGCAATCAGTTAGATCTTAACTAAATTAGATTTAGTGCAAGAGCCTGTTTGATTTCATATAATTTGAATTAATTGTTCAAGTGCATCTTCCTATTACCTATTTTGCCTAAATATCGAGTTGTACAGAGATTGGCAAATCAGATTGCATAGTGCATGACCATCTTAAGTGCCAAATTTGGAATGTAGATGTGCCATGACCCACTTGTATTTACCAAACGATATTTCTTGGGCATTATACAAGGCACATGAAAAAACACCTTTTTTCAAGACATGCTAGAGCAGTGGTTCTCAACCCTGTCCTCTAGTACCCCCAACAGGCCATGTTTGAAAACTTTCCTTTATCTTGCATGGGTGCTTTAAATCAGAGTCAATGGCTTGGTATTTTGGACAGCTATTTTGTCTAGGAGAAATCCCCAAAACATGGCCTGTTGGGGGTACTTGAGGACAGGGTTGAGAACCATTGTGCTAGAGTGATCAGGAATCTTCAATCTACAGCTCTCCAGCTATTGCATAACTACACATCCCATGAGGCATTGTAAAACTTTGACATTCACAGACATGACTAGGCATGATGAGAATTGTAGTTCCTGAACAACTGGAGGGCCCTAGTTTGAAGACCCCTGTGTTAGACCATTATTTTGCCTCCAGAATTGGGAGTGTGGCATCTACCCAACTTCTCTCTGCTGGTGGACACAAGAAACTGCTTGATGGTGGGTGGGTGTGTGTGTTAACGAGGCAATTAAAAACACATGCACAGTCCATGAAACACACAAAATGCTAATTCACCCAGTGTAGAGACAGAACTTCAAAGTGGGTACACCTGTTAAAGATGTCTTTAAATTACTAACCCAAAAAACACACTCTCTGAGCATTCCCAGAAAAATCCAAGTGCTGTTCACACACAAAAAAGCACAAAAAAACCCAAATTCCCTGAGCATGTCCAGAACAACCCAAATGCAGCTAGCACAAAATAAGCCACCCCCTGTCCAAAATGAAGCACATCATCCAGCATGCTACAAAATTACAGATGGGACAAACAACCCCCGGTCCAGGGAGCAAACAAAGAGCCTAACATGGGGAAAAGTTATACAACAAATACCATTGCAGTTTATGGGAACTGACTTGTTAATTTTTCTAGTCCCCACTTGGCTGGCTTATCTTCTAGTTATTGGGCTTAAAATGGGTATGGGGGACCAAGTCCCACTCTGAGGGAATATACCAATGTTACCAATTTGGACAACCCCAAAAACTAAACAAGGAGAATTGCCTTTAAAAATGCAAAATTGCTTAAAAGCTAGTAACTTGGGGCGGGGGGGGGGTTACCCTGCATGTAAATTGGTGCATCTGCAAAATGCTGCTTCAAAGATGTACAGCTTTAGAGAAAACTTACACATTTACATTGCAGCTGCAAGATTTTCACCCACAAAAAAAAATAAATAATAGCCTGCCCCCCCCCCCCCCCCCAATACATACAAGGCCATTTGGGTCTGTTAAGGCTTAAAATGAGAACCCCCACCTGAAAAATACCACCCCAAACTTAAAAAATATTGTGGCCCTTACACACAATAACAAACCCCTAGCCAAACACAGAGCAAGCCAGCCCATGAAAGGTGGATGCTTGGGGGTAGAAGGGGCTTGGGCACCCCAAAAGTCAACCACCTTTTTCCCATATTCAGGGGGACAAGGGCCTCTTCCAGACAACCCTAGGCTGGGGTTGAGGGGGGCTGCAGACAGGGGGCTTTATGGAATGTGGAAAATCCCTTTAATCTAGTGGGTACAAGGTGGCAGCCAGCTATGTTGAGTGCATGTGGCCTATGGTTCAGGAGGGGGTTGAGCGATCGCTCTTTTCGCCCCTTTCCTAGCTGGCCCTGTTGTATGCTCTGAAAAAGGATGTGGTTTGCATTGGTGAAGGCAGCTCACAGCCTTTGGAGAATAGAGTGGAGTGTGGAGTTCCCCTTTAGAAGCAAAAGTTAGCCCATGGAAATCCAAGGGATTAGAGGGGGGAGACAAGAGCATTGGAGAATGGAGTGTGGAGTTCCCCTTTAAAAGCAAAAGCTAGCCCAAGGAAATCATATACATTAGAGGGGGGAGTTTAAATGCTCTTTTAAGAGGAGCTAGAGGAGCGAGAGTCTTTTTGTATAATTTTAACAAGGTGCATGTCACATGCTGGCAACGTAACATGCTAACATGACCTGTGTGCAAATCTCCTTAAAAAAATACATAAACGTGAACCAGCCTAAAAAAAAATTGTCAAGACTAGAGGCGTGCGCGTTCAACCCATGCAATTGCATGTAATTTGCTTAACATTTACTAAGATTTTGGCCGTGCAGTGAACAAACTCGTGTGAAGGAGCGCAAGAGCCGCTTGCGCATGCGCACTGCTTACATTGATCTCACGCAGTTCTAAACGTACTTGCAGGCACAGCGGCCTTTCTCTGAAAAAGTTACTTTCTCATTCTATTTTGGGCATATTTGTTACTTGGGCAGTTGTTACTAAACTTCCTCACATCACCCCATAAATTGATTTGGAGATGCCGTGCGTCAAGTCCTTAGTGGCGCACAGATTGCATTCTCCCATGCACTGAGACAGCTATAGTAAATGGGGGATTTGTGCTCTGTTAACGGCGCACCGTTCCCTAAATATTGAAATGTGCGTTGGGCCTCGCTGTGTGTCTCTACTGATGGGGGACGGCTTTCGTAAATCACCCCCTAAATTTGGCATATTCGGAAAACATCCAAATGAACGAAAGACGAATGCGTATGAAAACGAATTGTCAGAAAGGACAAATATGAAAGAACGAAAAAAGATTCAACCTATGAGTTTAACGAATCGATTACATTCAGATCATTTTGTTTTTCGTATTTTCATTCTTTCTGATTATTCGTTATTGCTGATTATAGAAGAAATAACGAATGCATTTTTGTTCTTTAACCACTTGAGGTCCGGGCCGTAGCCGAATGACGGCCACAACGCGGACCTCAATTTCCAGAGGCCGTCATGGGAAGTCCTCCCCTGTGCACGCGCACCGTGCGCACCCTGCAGGGTGCGCGGTGAGCACGCTGTGATCACCGAGTCACGGAGACTCAGATGATCACAGATTCGAGTAAGGGGCCGATCCCGGCCCCTTACCATGTGATCAGCTGTCAGCCAATGACAGCTGATCACATGATGTAAACAAAATCTTGGTAATCGGTTTCTTTTTCTCCTCATGCTGTCAGCGTGAGGAGAAAAAAAAGCAGATCACCGGCTTATGCTAAAGGGACATCGGTCCCGAAGAGGAAGGAGGCACATATGCCTCATCTGAGCCTGCCAGTGCCATCTGTCATTGCCATCTGCCAGTGCCCAGCAGTGCCACCTATGAATGCCCACAAGTGCCACCTATCAATGTCCACAAGTGCCACCTATCAATGCCCACCAGAGGTGCCAGTCAGTGCCACCTAGCAGTGCTGCCATCAGTGTAAGCAATCTGTGCCCATTAATGCCACCTATCAGTGCCCATCACTGCCATCCATCAGTGCCCATCACTGCCACCTATTGGTGCCCATCAGTGCCGCCTCATCAGCCTACATCAATGAAGGAGCAAAATTACCTGTTTGCAAAATTTTATAACAAAATATAAAAAATATTTTAAAAATTTTTTAAAAAATGTGGTCTTTTTCATTTTTTTTAACAATAAATAAAAAATGCAGAGGTGATCAAATACCACCAAAAGAAAGCTCTATTTGTGGGGAAAAAATGATAAAAATGTCATTTGGGTACAGTGTTGTATGATCGCGCAATTGTCATTCAAAGTGCGACATCGCTAAAAGCTGAAAATTGGTCTGGGCAGGAGGGGGGTTTAAGTGCCCAGTAAGCAAGTGGTTAAATACATATGCTGGTAGCTGTCTGAGACCACCTAAATTAATCCCAGCGCCTCACGCCAATACATGAGGTAGTGCTGCGATCGTTAGAGCCAGAGCAATAATTCTAGCACTAAGCCTCCTCTGTAACTCTAAACATGTAACCTGCAAACATGTTCAAAGCGTTGCCTATGAAGATTCTTAAGTAACGTAGTTTGTCACCATTCCACAAGCGGGGCGTGCGCAATTTTAAAGCATGACATGTTCGATATCTATTTACAGTGTAACATCATCTTTCACATTATACAAAAAAATTGGGCTAACTTTAATGTTCTGTTTTTTTTTTAAATTCAATAACCACTTCCCTACCAGCCTATTGCGGAATGACATCGGCAAGGTGGCTCTGTTATCCTAACTGGGTGTCATATGACGTTCAGCAGGATAAGCCGATCGTGTGTGCCCCCGTGGGCACGCAGCGCGGCAATTGGTGGTGCTGTGTGTCGCTCCGACATACCATATCTCCGATCTTGGTAAAGAGCCTATGATGTAGGCTCTTAACCACGTGATCAGCTGTAACCAGGAAGTGCCGGTAAACGGCTTTCCTCGGCTCACGCTGACAGGGAGAGCCGATCGGCGGCTCTCCTGATGGGGCATTGATTATCAGTGCAGCCCCCATCAGAGATGCCCACCACAGATGCTAATCAGTGCCCATCAGATGCCAATCAGTGCCATCAAAATGCCAATCGGTGCCCATCAGTAACGCCTGTCAGTGCCCATCACAGATGCCAATCAGTGCTCATCAGTAATGACTGTCAGTGACTCCTCATCAGTGCTGCCTATCAGTGCCATCTTTTAGTGCCCATCAGTGCCACCCATCAGTGACGACTATCAGTGCCCATCATTGCTACCTATCAGTGCCCATCATTGCTCCCTATCAGTGCCCATCAGTGTTGCATATCATTGCCGCCTATCAGTGCCCATCAGTGCCACCTATTAGTGCCCATCAGTGCCACCCATCAGTGCCCATCATTGCTGCCTATCAATCAGTGCCCATCATTGCTGCCTATCAGTGCCCATCAGTGCTGCATATCAGTGCCACCTATCAGTGCTGCATATTAATGCCTCCTCATCAGTGCCCATCAGTGCAGCCTCATCAATGCTCGTCAGTGACAAAAGAAAACTAAATTTTGTAACAGAAACAAGGAAAAAAATTATTATTTTTTCAAAAATATCAGTCTTTTTTAATTTGATAAAAACCCCAGTGGTGATCAAATACCACCAAAGGAAAGCTCTATTTGTGGGAAGAAAATGATAAAAAATTAGTTTCTGTACAGTGTTGCATGACCGCGCAATTGTCATTCAAAATGAGACAGCGCTGAAAGCTGAAAATTGGCCTGGGCAGGAAGGGGGGGGGGGGGGAGTGCCCTGTATTAAAATGGTTAAAGTGTATTTTGTCCAAAAATGTTGTGTTTGAAAGACTGCTGCGCAAATACAGTGTGACATAAAAAATTGCAATGACCGCCATTTTATTCTCTAGGGCAGTGATGGTTAACCTTGGCACTCCAGATGTTTTGGAACAACATTTCCCATGATGCTCAACTACACTGCAGAGTGCATGAGCATCATGGGAAATGTAGTTTCAAAATATTTGGGGTGCCAAGGTTCACCATCACTGCTCTAGGGTCTCTGCTAAAAAAAAATATATATAATGTTTGGGGGTTCTAAGTGATTTTCTAGCACAAAATACTGATTATTACTTGTAAACAACAAATGTCAGAAAAGCCAGGGTCAGCAATTGGTTAAACCTCTCAATAGCAAGAGATTAAAATTAGCCTTATACATAAAACTATGAATTTTCCTTTATCTTGTCTTTCCTCTGTACAGTTTTCTTCAAAGAAATTCTTTCTGGAGGTATTCCAAGCAAAAAGCATATCTATTATTCATTGCTATAAACGTACAACAAAGATCGATTTGACTTGACACGTTCGTAAAGTATAGAGGGAGAGTACGGTGACATGAGGATAGGGGAACCGTGATTGCAGGAAAATATTTGTCTTTCATTATTCTTAAAATGCTAGCAGATAGGCATTCATAGTAGAAGAGACTCAGGGGCATATTTATAAAGCACTGAATGTGACATTCACCAAATATTCACTGCAGGTGAATCAATTACTGTAGTTTTAACGATTTCGCTGCCAACTCCTGCTTTCCCTTTTTCATCTCTAGTGGCCAGACCATCAGGGGAATGAAGTGAAGCTCTAACTAGACTTGTGCACTGCCGAAAAATGTGTTTCCTTTCATTTTCTTTTCATTCGTTTATACTTTGGGGGGGCAGAGGGCACTACAAGTCCCAGCAGATTGGGCTGCCATTCTTCTGTCCCCTGTAGTCTAGGGCGATACAAGTCCCAGCATAGGAGGCTGCCATATCTCAGCCTCCCACAGAGGGCACTACAAGTCCCAGCATAGGAGGCTGCCATATCTCAATCCCCCGCAGAGGGCACTGCAAGTCTCAGCATAGGAGGCTGCCACATCTCAGCCCCCCCCGCAGAGGGCACTACAAGTCCCAGCAGAGTAGGCTGACATTTTTTAGTCCCCTGTAGTCTAGGACACTACAAGTCCCAGCATTGGACGCTGCCACATCTCAGCCCCCCCGCAGAGGGCACTACAAGTCCCAGCAGAGTGGGCTGCCATTTTTCAGTCTCCTGTAGTCTAGGACACTACAAGTCCCAGCAGAGCAGGCTCCTCTTACAGAACAGGAGAAATAGCTGCAGGGGGGATTGTACTGGGAAGGGAGAGAAGGAAGCACAGGTTTGAGATGAGGGAGGATTTTTTCTGAAAGTGAGGATTTATGCTGGGAGGGGGAGATGGGAGAGGATTTGTGATGAGAGGGGGGATTTGTGCTGGAAAAGGGGAGGTTGAGGCAAGAGTTTGTGCTGAGAAGGGGGATTTGTAAGGGAAGGGGTTATATGAGGGTGAGGATATGGACTGAAAGGGGGTATTTTTGCTGCTAGGGGGGAGATGGAGGGGGCGGGGGTCTAGAAGTGGTGTGGCTTAGAGATGATAGGGCGGGTCTTAAATAGAAGGGGTGTGGCCTTGACAGGAAGGGTGGGTCATATTTAAATTAGGGGGTGCATGAATTTAGTCAGGCCTAGGGCAGCACAAAACCTAAATACACCACTGATCCGGTCTCCAGCTGGTGGTTGCTGCAGAACCCAAAACTCTAGTGCTTTCTCCCGAAACGTGTACGATGGGAATATAGAGTACCATTATCTCCTCTGTCATAGCATCTCTGAGCTCAGAGCTACTGCAACAAAGGAGAGAGTGCATGTGAAGTGGTTTGAATTGGCTGTGAGTGTCTTAACAATGTCCTGGAAACAAGGCAAATGGTCTTGTAAATGGCCCACATCTATAGCAAATGCATGACTGCTGAGAAGCAAAGGCTCAGTCATGACCAACTAAACCATACCTTTAATATGTACTGCATTTTATATCTTCTCAAATAAAGACCAGCCTTATTGTTAAAAAAAAAAAAAAATACCTTGCCCAAAAAGGATATCGACATGGGGACAAGGTGCTTTGGGGGGCTAGTCCAAAGCACCCTCCCTATGTTGAGGGCATGTGGCCTTGTACGCTTCAGGAGGGGGGGTGCTCTCTCGTCCCCCTTCTTTTCCTGCGGCCTGCCAGGTTGCGTGCTCAGATAAGGGTCTGGTATGGATTTTGGGGGGACCCCTATGCCATTTTTTTAAATATTTTGGTGCAGGGTTCCCCTTAAAATCCATACCAGACCCTCAGGTCTGGTATCGATTTGGGGGGGACCCCTACGCCATTTTATTTTTTAAATTTGGCTCAGGTTTCCCCTTAATTTCCATATCAGACCTGAAGGGCCTGGTATGGATTTTGGGGGGGCCCCCACGCAATTTTTTAAAATATTTTTGGTTCGGGGTTCCCGATAATATTCATACCAGACCCAAAGAGCCAGGTAATGGACTGGGGGGGGGGGGGACCCATGCCGTTTTTTTCAATGAGTTTTATCTATATTGCCGAGACCCGACAATTCATTACAGCCACAATCAGGTTTAAATTACTTTTTTCCTTTAGAAATGTAATTTTGCTGTTTTACCGTTCTAAACACGGGAAACATGCCCCACTTTACAGGCATACTATAGACACGATATTTAAAGGAATATTTTATTTTTATTGTTTCACTTTAAGCATTATTAAAATTACTGCTCCCGAAAAAATAGTCTAAGAGGCTTGTCCTTACCCTCTGTGCCAGGCATAAGACTGACCCAAAATTCAACTTGAGGGCATAACTCATTAAAGCAATGTTAATTGCTGGCAAGCTCCAACTACCAATAAAGCTGTAACTGATTATTACAGAGCAGGCATGTAACTCCTCTGAAGAACTGATTCTCCCTGATGGAGCCACTTAACCTCCATGCGTTAGGTCAGTGGCCACTTGACATGCTTCCATTAGTCAAGGCTCCCTCTCCCTAAGGCAGGGGTGGGCAACAGTGGTCCTCCAACTGTTGTGAAACTACATGTCCCATGAGGAACTGCGAGATTATAATTACAAGCAATACTTTCAGAGGCAGCGGCATGATGGGAAGACTAACAGTTACTCCCAGGGCTTGTAGTTTTGCAACAGCTGGAGGGCCACCATTGCCCACAGCCTGCCCTAAGGGGTTCAAGGAGCATTCATTATTTAACTTTAGTCAAAGCTACACAGTTTATTTTTTTTATCTACAGGCACACATTACCTGCATAGACTGTATTTTTTTAAAGGGGAACTAACCCTTTAAGGTATTTTGTACTGATTGAAAAACAGAGGTTGCCCTTTTTGGCTTGTGAAGAAACTAATTGTCTGGCTGTCTCTTGGCCAGCACTGTCTGAGACACTTACCCATAACAAGTCTGAGAATTATTCAGGATAGTGAGACTAGTTGAAGCTCTTGAGCAGAATTATTACTCCATAATTCAGAAAGTACCGATAACATTCAACCGAAATGAAAGCCAGGGAACTAGCATTTTCAGAATGAGGGCCAACATTAGATGCTTTTACACTTGCCATATTTCCTTTAATTCTATTATTATATTCTACCTTTTGGCATTTATTATGCCAAATTCAGATTGATTTTTTTTCTCATAGCTGGAACCCCACCGTCAGTCAAGGCCTACTTGAGCAAAACTTGACATAATTAAGGAATAAATTGTAAATATTCAGCAGTATAGCAGTAATTAAGCTCAGTCATATCTGTAGTTTCAAGATGTTTCCATGCCTGATTAATTGAAGAACCTGAGGCTGCAAGTTTACCCAGAACCCATTACCAAGGATGGAGCTGATTATAAAAGTAATTAGTACATGGATTTGTTTTTAATAATCCCCTGTGAGCTCCAGGAGTTTGGGGAAGAACTCCAGCGAAACGTATTCAACTAAAATATTCCATATGACTCACAAATTCCTATATCTGATTTTCGTGTTTGCAAATTAAAAATAATTGCTACTGTTTATGTGGAAGAAAACAAATAGCAGGGCACTGAAGTCAGAATCAAATAAAAAAACACTTTATTAAAATAAGCAGCGCACTTACATTGAAGTAGACATGTGTAGAACGAAAAAGTTTGTTTTGTTTTGATTCGTTATTTACAGTACATAAATTTGTTTAGTTAAATTAGTTTCATTCGTTTTCGAATCGGTTTGAAAAGTTTTCGAATTTGAAACATTTTCCAATTTCCAAAAAGAATACAATAGAATAGAAAATAAAGGAATAGAATAGAAAAAAAATATATATTTTTTTTAAATCTATTCTATTTCTTTTTTTTCTTTATTTTATTTTATTCTCTTTGGAAATTGCAAAACTATTTGAATTTGAAAAGTTTTCGAATTCGGAAACGTTTCGAATTTGAATTTGAAAACTATTCGAATTCGAAAACGTTTCGAATTTGAATTTGAAAACTATTCGAATTCGAAAACGATTCGAAAACGATTCGAATTTGAACTTTGTCCGAATTTTTTTTCCGTTATTTCGGATTAATTTAAATTCGGTACTATTCTAATTCGGAAATTCAGATACATCCAAACTTACGAATTCGAAAATTCGTCCGAATTGTAATTCAGACCAAAAGGAACCGCACATGTCTACATTGAAGTTAGCATGAAACAGCATGGATAGGGAACGACTGAGACCAAGCAGCTGTGATCAGTGTGAGGCTGTAGTCATTTTCTAGATACAATGTACTCAGAAAAGGAATCACCAAACAGAGGGTGAAGATGGAGAACACCCAACATGTTTCAAATTGATTTTCTTCTTCAGGGGTGCATAAACATTAGAGAAAGAAGATTGCCTTCTATAACAGAGAAATCACATTAGAATAATATACAAAACATAATATTGTATTTTTCTCAAGATAGTTTTGCATATCTATCAATACCTTTTAGAAAATGAGTACATCTAGAAATAGCCAGGATTAAAAATAGTGTGCAAATCAGTCAATCAGCGCAATCAAACAAAAATATACCTAAATTATAAATAATAAGGTAGCCGCTGTCACTTAAAAATGATTTCACTCCACTTACAAAAATATAACAAAAACAGTGCTGCGCTACTGAATAAATATAAACGTGATAAATTCATAAGTGCAAACATAAATAGATAATATGCAAATAAGTCCACAACATATATAAGTGAATCAAAGTTCATAAAAATAAGCTGGTGACTGATTGAAGTGGATCCAGAAACATCAATTCACCCAAGGTGCAAATATTCAAAAAAATGCTTGTGCTTGCCTCCACCAGTTTCACAGGCTGCTTACCTTACATATGAGTCTAAATCAGTAGTGTTCCCCTCTGGGGATAATGAAGATTACTGGCATGGTGTAGACACTTAAACTCCTTTATTCCAGACACCTTCTTTGGGGTCCACAGAACCCCGATCGTCTTACCCAATAGGATGTATTATGCAAAAAAGAAGGCAAAATCTAGTGCTCTCCGTCTAAGATAATTTATTCATATAAAAAAATGGTAGGTGCACTCACAAGTATGGCACATTGAGCTGTGCTAGCTGAAACAGCATTCAGACAACCAAGTCTCAAGATGGCCACGATGTGACGTCAATACACAGGCCCCGCCCCTAGACGCGTGTCATCAGGGCGTTGACTTCTTCAGTACTGAAGAAGTCAACGCCCTGTTGACATGTGTCTAGGGGGCGGAGCCTGCGCATTTACTGAAGAAGTCAACGCCCTGTCGACACGTGTCTAGGGGGCAGAGCCTGCGCATGTACTGAAGAAGTCAACGCCCTGTCGACACGTGTCTAGGGGGCGGAGCCTGCACATGTACTGAAGAAGTCAACGCCCTGTCGACACGTGTCTAGGGGGCAGAGCCTGCGCATGTACTGAAGAAGTCAACGCCCTGTCGACACGTGTCTAGGGGGCGGAGCCTGCGCATGTACTGAAGAAGTCAATGCCCTGTCGACACGCGTCTAGGTGGGCGGAGCCTGCGCAGGTACTGAAGAAGTCAACGCCCTGTCGACACGTGTCTAGGGGGCGTAGCCTGCGCAGGTACTGAAGAAGTCAACGCCCTGTCGACATGTGTCTAGGGGGCGGAGCCTGCGCATGTACTGAAGAAGTCAACGCCCTGTCGACACGCGTCTAGGTGGGCGGAGCCTGCGTAGGTACTGAAGAAGTCAACACCCTGTCGACACGTGTCTAGGGGGCGGAGCCTGTGCATGTACTGAAGAAGTCAACGCCCTGTTGACACGTGTCTACGGGCAGAGCCTGCGTACTGACGTCACATGGCGGCCATCTTGAGATGAGGTCTGAATCTCGCTCTGTTGTAGTGTAACTGGTAGTGAAAAGAAGGCTCTCTTTCTTTTAATTTTACTGCTAATTTTATGTATATTGTCTTATGCAAAAAAAACTAAACTCTTTTAAATTGTCCTTGGAAAGAGGGAAAACAGTATTTTAAAAATACTGTAGACAACAACCATCATTCATAACTATAAAAAAGACCCAAAACAAATATATTTGTTCTGTGTAGTATCTTAGTACTCATATGTCCATAGTCATGCCATATATTTTCCTACTGAAGCATAACTCTAAGGCTGGGTTCACACCATCGCCGCATGCGGCTCCCAGCAGGGGTCTGGTGCATCCTGGTTCATCGCTTCAGGTCCAATTTCAGCCCAAATTTTTAACTGAATTCGGACCTGACATGGACCAAAAGACGCACAGGGCTCCTGTGCAAATTCGCACCAGAGCCGCAGTGGAGATATGTGAACCGGATCCATAGAGAGCCGGTCAAAATCTCCTGCTATTGCGAATTTTTGCAATTGTGTGAACCCAGCCTAAATTGATATGTGCCTCCCAGTCAGATATCTTCACGCTCAATCAACCTTTGTTCTACTTTACAGTAATAAAAAATAGATACAATTTTTATCTGGCAGCCTCTAATAAAAAGCTGCATTAGCACAAAGATTACAGCTTGACTAAAAGACAATTCAGTTGTAAGATTTGTAAATTATACTTAGAGGAAAAAGGTGATTTTCTTTGATTAATGTTCTCAGGTTAAAAGAAACATTTCTCTTTAGGTTAAAATGGCAGAGACCTTTAGACCCTTAATTAAAATGTTTAATTCATTTTCTGAACCTAGAAGAGCTACTAATGTGTAAATTAGCTGGTCACTTAACCCTAGATTCACATCTATGTGGCTGTGGTTGATGCATTTTTACGGCGCATATTGTGGTGCGTTTTTGAACCTGTGCTTTTTTTGCATCTTTGCATGCAGTTTTCATGTGTTTTTGAGATGAGGTCTGAATCTCGCTCTGTTGTAGTGTAACTGAGTTCTCTCTTTAACAAACTCTCTTTAACAAACTTTGTTCTCTCTTTAACAAACTGTGAATAGCTGGCTGTTATGAAGCGGGCCAGGAAGTCGGCTGCTGCATCCTTAAAAGCCGATGAGTCATCAGCTGTCAGCGGGGTTTCCCACTGACAGCTGAATGTAAAAAAAAGAATTGCCGGCAATAAAAAAAAAAAAAATTGGGGAAAAAATTGGCGTAGGGTCCCCCTCCAATCCATACCAGGCCCTTTTGTTTTTTCAAAAAAGGACTTGTCAAAAACTGCCTACTGTCATTTTTTACACTACATTTTTTTTTTTGGTGAATGACTAGGGGTACTATGTACCCCATACTCATACACATGGGGGGAGGGGCTGGATCTGGGGGCCTTCTTTTAAAGGGAGCTTCCAAGTTCAGATAAGCCCCCCACCCGAAGATCCCCACAACCACCAGCCAGGGTTATGGTGAAGAGGCCTTGTCCTCATCAACATCCCCCCATGTTGAGGGCATGTGGCCTGGTATAGTTCAGGAGGGAGGCACTCACTCGTCCCTCCCTCTACTGACCTGCCGGGCTCCATGCTCAGATATGGGTCTGCTATGGATTTTGGAGGGGGCCCCGTGCCGTTTTCTTCCTGATTCTTTTATTGCCATTTTTACATGCCATTTTTTTTTAATTTCGGGGTGGGGTTACCCTCAAAATCTATACCAGACCCGAAGGGCCTGGTATAGATTGGGGGAGACCACACGCCATTTTCTTCCCGATTCTTTTATTGCTGGTAAATCTTTGTTTTTCCCCTGCTGACAGCTGCTGACTCATCGGTTGTTAAGGATGCAGGGGCCGGCTTCCCAACCCACTCCTTAACAACCAGCTATTCACAGTTTCACATAAGCATAGAACATTATGATTCAAGAAATCAAAATAAGATAACATATATAAAATATATAATATATAAAATACAATTGACCCAAAATTATTATATTTTCTGTTACAGCACGTACATATCAAAGCGGTTGGAATAACTTGGAAACAACATGGTACAGTTCAAAGGGGCATTCTATCCAAAAGACTTATTTTGGTCTTTTCTGATGCAATCAGTCACCCCTTGGCTTATTGACTGCGATGGTGAGATCTCTGTCACATAGCTCCTGACTCTGTTCTCACCCTTTTTGGCGTCCTCACCCGCCATTGGTGTTCTTACTTCATTCATTTGCATTCTCTGTAATATCAAATACATAATAAAAATACAACAAAGTAGAACCCCTAGTGCCCCCCCTCCATTCCTTTTTTTCCATGGCTGCTGCCACATAATACCTAAAAAAAATGGCGCTCAATAGTATCACTTTAGGGTGATATAGTACGCTCCAACAAAATGGCGCTGGCTGCTGGCTGTATAAATAGATGAAGGATGTCATCCAATCACGAACCCCCTGAGGAAGTCACATGTCCTGGTGATGAAACACATAGGGGTGGGACTTAATGTATGATGTCATTATACATTGCAGAACCTGGAAGTGCAGTGTCCATTGTAGCCAACCAGAGCTGAAAGCCAACATATGTTTCATGTTTCACACATAACTGCTGAGGAACATAGTATTAAAGCCGTAAGACAACCATGTTGACTAATAACCTTGCCCAAGAAAGACACAGGTTAAGTTGGAAAGGGCAAGGCCACAGCTTTATTTAAATTTTCAACATACTTTATCAATATTCAAAATTAAACATTTAACCATTTAACCAGTGCCTGTCACAGTTGCACAGTGAGCACTCATTGAACCCTAAATTGAAGCTGACCTGAAAAAAAAGAAAAAAAATGGCACGGGAGGGCAGGCAACTCTTCTTCCCTGCCCTTCAGCTGTTGAGTGATGAATTTACCTCAGAGTAGAGTTTATATAGATTTCGGGTCCTGCCCCCTCACCCTGTGACAAAGCAACCAATCATTTTCCAGGTCGAATTCTTGCCCACGCCCGGTAACAGAGCCATACTCCCTGCTGTCAAGGCTTCCTTTCCCTGTTGGGTCAAGGGGCATACATTGTGGATTTTGTATGTTGATGCAGTATTTGCACTGGAGAATGTGAGTGGACTATTCAAAATTTGAGTGGATAAAAGAGATTTTTCAGGTGAAGCACTATGGTTTCAATTTGTTTTTTTTATGCCGTCATTTGGAGGAGGAGTACGGTATGTTTATCTTAAAGAATGATAAAAAGCAGAGGAGAGCGTTATCAAAATAAAGGTAACTAACGCTTTTATTGGCGTTATATTATGCGCTATATTAACAAAAGTATTGGGACGCCTGCCTTTACACGCACATACACTTTAATGGCATCCTAGTCTTAGTTCGTAGGGTTTAGTATTGAGTTGGCCCACCCTTTGCAGATATAACAGCTTCAACTCTTCTGGGAAGGCCGTCCACAAGGTTTAGGAGCGTGTCTATGGGAATGTTTGACTATTCTTCTAGAAGCACGTTTGTGAGGCCAGGCACTGATGTGGACGAGAAGGTCTGGCGCGCAGTCTCCACTCTAATTCATCCCAAATGTGTTCTATCGGGTTGAGGTCAGGACTCTCACTAATCCATGTCTTTATGGACCTTGCTTTGTGCACCGGTCCAAATCATTTGGTGGAGGGGGGGATTGTTTATCAGGGGTTGGGCTTGGCCACTTAGTTCCAGTGAAGGGAACTCTTAAGGCGTCTGCATACATAGACATTTTGGACAATTCCATGCTCTCGACTTTGTGGGAACAGTTTGGGGATGGCTCCTTCCTGTTCCAACATGACTGTGCACCAGTGCACAAAGCAAGGTCCATAAAGACATGGGTGAGTGAGTGTGGGGTGGAGGAACTTGACTGGCCTGCACAGAGTCCTGACCTCAACCCGATAGAACACCTTTGGGATGAATTAGAGTGCAGAGTGCGAACCAGGCCTTCTTGTCTAAAACATCAGTGCCTGACCTCACAAATGCGCTTCTAAAAGAATGGTCAAACATTCTCATAGACACACTCCTAAACCTTGTGGACAGCCTTCCCAGAGGAGTTGAAGCTGTTATAGCTGCAAATTTTGGGCCAACTCAATATTGAAACCTATGGACTAAGACCCAATACTTTTGGCAATATAGTGTACATGCTTTCCCCCCTGTATTGAATTGTATTGGAACTGTACTGTCTGCCCTAATGTTGTAAAGCGCTGCGTAAACTGTCGGCGCTATATAAATCCTATATAATAATAATAATAATACATGAATATACAGCAACAGTATCATTTTTCAGAAAAGTTCCAGTTTTCATCATTAAAAAGCTCTCAATTAGTTCCAGTCCAGTGACTTTGCTCAGGCTGAGATTATGTCATCAGTCAGCTACAGGCAGCATTTCCTCAGTCTTCTCATCAACGGTGACCAGATTAAAACATTGTAACTTTATAGTAAGTCACAGGGTGAGAGGCTGCAACAAGACATTTTGAATGCAGACAAGGTCTGCACAGGTACCAGGGTTTCCCTGATTGTGTCATCCAGGCCGTCCGAGTCCAGGAAATAGATGGTGGCCCTGCATGATGCCTGCACCAAGACGATGCTGTCCCATAGACAAAAGCAAATGAAGACATTTTTAGACATCTCAAGTCTCCCGGAAGGTGCGGGAGACTCCCGCATTTCTGCGGCGGCTCCTGCACACCCGCAAGCGCCTCACGATCTCCCGGGAATGATCGGTGCGGCGGGGATCAGCTGTGATCACCGATCTCCTTTGTATAGATTTTTAGCTGACAGACGCTTCTCCTTCTCTCCCTCCGGCTGTCAGCTAAAAAGCTATATAGGGAGATCGGTGATCACAGCTGTCCCTCCAGCCGCACGATCATGCCCAGCTGCCCCCTCCATGTCCTTCTCTACCCCCATTCTCCTCCGGCCCCCTCCATGTCCTTCTCCACCCCCGTTCTCCTCCGGCCCCCCCCATGTCCTTCTCTACCCCCGTTCTCCTCCGGCCCCCTCCATGTCCTTCTCCACCCCTGTTCTCCTCCGGCCCCCTCCATGTCCTTCTCCACCCCTGTTCTCCTCCGGCCCCCTCCATGTCCTTCTCTACCCCCGTTCTCCTCCGGCCCCCTCCATGTCCTTCTCCACCCCTGTTCTCCTCCGGCCCCCTCCATGTCCTTCTCTGCCCCCGTTCTCCTCCGGCCCCCTCCATGTCCTTCTCCACCCCTGTTCTCCTCCGGCCCCCTCCATGTCCTTCTCTACCCCCGTTCTCCTCTGGCCCCCTCCATGTCCTTCTCCACCCCTGTTCTCCTCCGGCCCCCTCCATGTCCTTCTCCACCCCTGTTCTCCTCCGGCCCCCTCCATGTCCTTCTCCACCCCTGTTCTCCTCCAGCCCCCTCCATGTCCTTCTCCACCCCTGTTCTCCTCCGGCCCCCTCCATGTCCTTCTCCACCCCTGTTCTCCTCCGGTCCCCTCCATGTCCTTCTCCACCCCTGTTCTCCTCTGGCCCACTCCATGTCCTTCTCCGCACCCCCCTTGTTCTCCTCTGACCCCCTCGTCCCCTGCAGCCAGCTCCCCTCCTCTCCTCTCTCACCGGCTGTGGGGGGGACTAGTTAATGGACACAGCGAGCGAGATCGCTCCTGTGTACTGTGATAAATGAACAGAGTAAACTGTGTTTACTCTGCTCAGTTTATGAATGGACAGGAGCCTCTGTCTTCTGTTCATTCATCTTTAGTGCCGAGAAAGGGACTGGGGAATGTGTCCTCAGTCGCTTTGTCTGTCTCAAAGGGGAGATGTCAGGGGTCTGTTTAGACCCCTGACATCTCACCAAAGCCCCCCCAAAAAATATTTAAAAAAAAAATGTAAAAAATTCTAAAAAAATGAAAAAGTGTAAAAAAATAAAATAAAAAAACTACTGACACCACTCTCACCTGCCCTACCAACACTGTCCACTGCCCCAACTCCCTCCCCCCAAAAAGCATTGTGAAAAAAAAAATAAAAAACAAATGAAATTGTAAAAAAAATCAATTATTAAAAATAAAAAAAAAACTACTGACACTGTCCACATACCACCCACTCCCTTCCTCAGAAGCACTGTGAAAAAGGTTGGGATGTCTGTATTTTCAGGGGAAGTGCTGTAATCCCTTTGAGAGGTAGTATTACTTGGAAGTATTCTTACACTTACACATTACCTAACAAGCATGCACTTCTTCTGCTAGTTTTAGCAGTACTAGGCCTGCTTTGACAAGGGAATTGACATTGGCCAACAGTTTGATAGAAATTTGTCAATGGCAAAACGGTTTTGCAACAGCAGGGACAGGCCCAAATGTTGATACACAAAGAACAGGCTGGTGTTTTCAGTCTTCCGATATAGATGTGTAAAAATTGGCCAGTGCAGGATAGTTTGACATTATTGAGAACAGAAAAACACAAAAACTGGGAAAACAGTTTGTTTAAATGACGCCACATGCAAATATATCTATGCAGAAAAAAGATGAGAAAAAAGGACTTTGAAATGTCAAGCATAATTCCAAAAAAGTGAATGCACAACGCTAAAGTTTAAATCAATTCTTTATTGACATCATTATTCATTAAAAGCTTGTATACCAATAAAAACGACCTGTGTAGCACAAAAACAGGTCGACTGTGTTAAAAGAGAAGTATGGGAATCATTTTTTTTCAAGAATCATACTTACCTTGGTGGATGCAGCATCGAACCTATCTGTCCCCCACCGGCTCTAAGACTGAAAACTGAGCAATCAAACACCGCCGATCGCTTGGTTCTCAGAGCTCCATAAACAGAGCGCTGGTGACTGTCAGTCACCCCTATCTGCTCTGACCCCCCCCCCCACGCTTACTGTAGCGCTGAACTGTGGAGGGGACAGAGGCGGTGGGCTCACGCTCTCAGCGGCTTGCTGAGAGGCTGAGCTGGGAGTTGGTCCAGGCATGTGGGCGGATACCGATCATATTGTCACAATCTTTCCACAGCCTGGACCCGCTCTGTGATATCAGCTGACAGCGGGCTTCAGGGGATAGCCAAGTTCCACTTAAGTAGGGAAAAACCCAACAGGGTCTGGATGGAAATACAAAGACCCTTTTAGGTGGTTAATAAGTGGATCACGAAACAAAAATTCCTATTTTAATCATATATAAAAAAATAAATAAAGCAACATCCAAAAGGTAAGGGGGGGGGGGGTTGTATTGTGTGTAGGGGTTAGAATGCAGGCTGTAGGCTTTTAATGAATAATGATGTTTGTAAGGTGGATGAGTCTGGCAGCAGCATTCACGTTGGACTGAAGGGGGGAATAGTCTATTTAAAAGTAAGCCAATGAGGAGGCAGTTGCAGTAGTCGAGGCGAGAGATAGCCAGGGAGTGAATCAGGAGCTTTGTGGTTTCATTGGTTAGGAAGGGACGTAGTTTGGTGATGTTGTGGAGGTTGAGGCGGCAAGCTTTGGAAAGTGATTGGATGTGGGGCTGAAAGGGGAGTTCAGAGTCCAGGATAACACCAAGAACCCTGACATGTGGGGACGGGTGGATGGTTTTGCCATCGCTCTTGACAGAGAAGACAGGGGAAGGAAATATTATAAGCTTGGTTTGGGACAAATTGAGTTTGAGGAAGTGGTGCGACATCCAGACACATATGTCTATTAGTAAGTTAGTGATGCGTGAGGAGACTGATGGAGTGAGTTGAGGGGTGGAGGGATAGATTTGGGTGTCATCAGCACAGAAATTATATTGAAAGCCATGAGAGGCTATCAGCTGACCCAGGGAAGAGGTGTAGGTGGAAAACAGGAGGGGTCCAAGGGCTGAACCTTGAGGGACCCCGACGAAGAAGGGAAGAGCAGAGGAGGTGGTAGAATTGTAAGTGACACTGAAGGTGCGTTGGGATAGCAAAATCACGCAACGATCGGGGTGCCTTTGGAACTTATGGGGATCGCACGGACAGCCTGCAATTTGCCATGATTCAGGATCATGGGCAGAATCGCAGCGGTTCTACCCGCGACCCGGGATGCCAAGATGTGAATGGAGCCTAAATTAACAAAAAACTAACATTAAAAAGATCCCTGATAATAACGTGTAAAAAATTTTTTGCTAGAAAATTACTTAGAACCCCCAAACATTTTATATTTTTTTTTTGCAGAGGCCCTGTAGAATAAAATGGTGGGTGTTGCAATTTTTTAGATCAAATGTTATTGGCGCAGCGGTTTTGTCATACGCAATTAAAAAAAAAAAACTAAAGTTAGTCCAATTTTTATTAATATTATTATTATTGTTTTCTTTTTTACAGCATTTTTTTTTTAATTTTACACTTTTTTTGCATTCACTTTATTGCTATCACAAGGGATGAACAACAAATCTCCAAATCTCTCCTCTTGCTTCCCATGAAGCCGATTAGACATAAACAAAGAGGCAGAACCGTAAGTGATGACATAACTCGTTGCTCCCAGTTTCTGGGGGTTACAGAGAGAGGGGAACAACATCAGTTCCTCTATTTCTGTTCAAGGCAGCCATCGCCATCGGCCACATTGCTCCCGGGCACCGTGTTCGTACCGGGGAGCCTGGGAGAGACGTGGAGGGAGGGGGTGCGACCCCTTTCCTCCACCCGCAAAAGTGATCAAGTGCTTAATTAGCCACTCTGAACACTTCTGGATGTTAGCGAATCGCCGGCTGAAAACAAACATACCGCAATGATGCCTGTAGATGCGGGCATCAATCCGGTATAACCTCTGAAACCGGATAATAATACGTTTGGGGTGGAGAAACTTGACTGGCCTGGCCTGGACTGGCCTCCTGACCTCAACCTGATAGAACACCTTTGGGATGAACTAGACCAGAGACTATGAGCCAGGCCTTCTCGTCCAACATCAGTGACTGACCTCCCAAATGCGCTTCTGCAAGAATAGTCAAACATTCCCATAGATACACTCCTAAACCTTGTGGACATCCTTCCCAGAAGAGCTTTAACTGTTATAGCTGCAAAGGGTTGGCCAACTCAGTATTGAGCCCTACGGACTAATGCCGCGTACACACGGTCGGATTTTCCAACGGAAAATGTTCGATGGGAACTTGTTGTCGGAAATTCCGACCATGTGTAGGCTCTATCAGACATTTTCTGTCGGAATTTCCAACAACCAAAATTTGAGATCCAGATCAAAATCTGTTGTCGGAAATTCCGATCGTGTGTACACAAGTCCGACGCACAAAATTCCACGCGTGCTCGGAATCAAGCAGAAGAGCCGCATTAGCTATTGAACGTAATTTTTCTTGGCTCTTCGTACGTGTTGTACGTCACCACGTTCTTGACGTTCGGAATTTCCGACAAGATTTGTGTGACCGTGTGTATGCAAGACAAGTTTGAGCCAACATCTGTCGGAAAAAAAACATGGATTTTGTTGTCGGAATGTGCGATCGTGTGTACAGGGCATAAGACTGGAATGCCATTAAAGTTCATGTGCGTGTAAAGGCAGGTGTCACAATACTTTTGGCAATATAGTATATATAGAAATTTGTATGAAAATAACATGATACTAGCTGATTAAAGGCCAGGGCCTTGGTTACTGAAGTTTTTAAGAAGCTCTTAATACATATGCAGAAAAGCTTTAAGAATTTATTTGAATACAAACTGGACATAGTTATTATTGAATTATTTTCTAGATATTTTTAATTGATATGAAGCTTTTGAGTTCAAATGGAGGTCCTGATTATTTTTGAATAAGTTGATTGTGCTATGCATAGAATATTGAGCTCCCAAAAGAACATAAAATACATCTTGTAGTTTTTTTTCTGTCTAGAAATTAGTCACTGGTTCCTGAAGTAAAGCTCATACAAGTGGAAGAGGAAACTTACTCTTCTAGTGATGAATTTCTTGCAATGTACATTTAAGCACATTTTCTGTAGCATTTTATTAGAAATAATCAATAATCTCTGAAGTTCAAGCCTTAATGCAAAAGCCTGGGCACAAATTATAGCTAGAGTGTTTCAAAACTGTTGAGTTCGATCTTTGATAATTGTTGGTCAGTCGTTGGTAGGGATGAGCCGAACACCTCCCTGTTCGGTTCACAGCAGAACATGCGAACAGGCAAAAAATTTGTTCGAACACGCGAACACCGTTAAAGTCTATGGGACACAAACATGAATAATCAAAAGTGCTAATTTTAAAGGCTTATATGCAAGTTATTGTCATAAAAAGTGTTCGGAGACCTGCCCCAGGACCATGTATCAATGCAAAAAAAAGTTTTAAAAACTGACGTTTTTTCGGGAGCAGTGATTTTAATAATGCTTAAAGTGAAACAATAAAAGTGAAATATTCCTTTAAATTTCGTACCTGGGGGGTGTCTATAGTATGCCTGTAAAGTGGCACTTGTTTCTCGTGTTTACAACAGTCCGAGAGCAAAATGACATTTCTAAAGGAAAAAAAGTCATTCAAAAGTACTCGTGGCTATAATGAATTGTCGGGTCTCTGCAATACACATAAAAGTCATTGAAAAAAACGTCATAGGATTCCCCGAAGTCCATTACCAGGCCCTTTGGGTCTGGTATAAATATTAAGGGAAACCCCAAACCAAAATTTTTTTAAAAAGTGCATAGGGGTCCCCCCAAATTCCATACCAGGCCCTTCAGGGAACCCCGTGCAAAAATTAAAAAAAAATGGCATGGGGGTCCCCCTCAAAAGCCATACCAGGCCTGAAGGGTCTGGCATGGATTTTAAGAGGAACCCCGCGCCAAAATTAAAAAAAAATGGCATGGGGTCCCCCTAATAATCCATACCAGACCCTTATCCGAAAAGAGGGGGGGCGAGGGAGCCCCCCTCCTGAACCGTACCAGGCCACATGCCCTCAACATGGGGAGGATGTCCCCATGTTGATGGGGACAAGGACCTAATCCCCATAACCCTTGCCCAGTGGTTGTGGGGGTCTGCGGGCTTGGGGGCTTATTGGAATCTGGGTGCCCCTTTAACAAGGGGACCCCCAGATCCCGGTCCCCCCCTGTATGAATTGGTAATGGGGTCCGTTCTTCTCCTCTGGCATCTTCCTGCGGTCTTCTCCTCCGGCATCTTCCTCCAGCTTCTTCCCAGCTTCGACCTCAATGGGAGGCTCCCACAGTGTGATGCTTCTGTTCTGTGACAGTTCTTATATAAATGAGGGCTTACGTAAACGCGTGACCCCGCCCCCTCTGACACCGTGGGGAAAGCCATAGGGAAGTCCCTGTGTGTCAGAGGGGAGGCGGGGTCACCAGGTGGGTCACCCGCGGGGTCACCCGCCCTCAGTTATATAAGAACTGTCACAGAACAGTAGCGTCACACTGCGGGAGCCTCCCATTGAGGCGGATCGTCCGGAGGTCGAAGCTGGGAAGAAGCCGGAGGAAGATGCCAGAGGAGAAGACCAGAGGAAGATGCCGGAGGAGAAGACCGGATGAAGAAGCAGAGGAGGATAGAGGAAGAAGCAGGGGGAAGAACAAGATGGATGAAGAAGAAGAAAACCGAAGGATGACCAGAAGAAGATGAAAGAAGAAGCGGGGAAAGAAGAAGACATTATTAAATAATGTAGAAGGATGAAGAATTGTCAAAAACACGCATCTATAGAAGGAGCACTGCCCCTAAAACTTTGGAACTACTTCTTTACAGAACACTCTAACACAAGGGGGGGCCTCCCTTATATACTCACACCTACAAGAAAAAAGTATCAAATCCAAACCCCTCCTTGACTGGGAAAATGACCTACAAACACAATTCACAGACACCCAATGGCAAACAGCAATCACATCTATTTACAAAGCAACAAACTGCACCTCCCTATGGGAACTCACACAAAAAACCTTAATGAGATGGTACCTAACTCCAATCAGACTGGCCAAATTCCACAAACACACCCCACAGGAATGCTGGAGAAACTGTGGCCACTCAGACACACTCCTCCACATTCTTTGGTCATGCCAACATGTAACACAACTATGGAAAAATGTGGAAACCATGCTCCGTGAAATACTCCATTGCTCGATAACAATTACCCCACAGCTAGCCATTTTTAATCTAAACATAGACGATTTTCCACCATACCAGAGATCAATGATCACACATGTTCTCCTAGCTACCAAACTCTTGATCACTAGAAACTGGAAATCAGACTACATCCCTACCCTCACTGAAGTAACCAACTTAGTTCAAACTCATTTCACGTATGAAACCCTCCTGTCACGCAGCAAACAATCTCACACAAAGACACTGGTCCATTGGAATCCATGGATTCTCTGGTACAAAACTAAAATAATGTAAGAACTGAATGTCCTGCTCCACATCTAAACATCCACTTGAGGCTTTCTTTCCCTCCCTCCTTATCCCTTCCTGCTCCTTTTTCCTTGTACCTCTTCCCTCCCCTCCCTACCCCTCCTCCTACCATACTAGTTTAACTGTTCTGACTTATGTTTTATACACACTTTGTTAACAATTTATTTCTTCTTTAGGAACGTTGTTCATATACTCTCTAATCAGACCACACTTGCAATAACCAATCTGTATGCTTATACTTGCATGTTTTCGTTCCTCACTGTGACCACATAACCTGTAATTTGTAAAACTCCCAAAAAATCTATTGGAAAAAAAAAAAAAAAAAGAATTGTCAAAAACCAGCTATTGTCTTCTTAACATTTTTGACACTTTTTTTGTGAAATGGTAGGGGTACATTTGTATCCCATTATCATTTCACACAGGGGGGGCAGACCCCCACAACCACTGGGCAAGGGTTGTGGGGATGAGGCCCTTGTCCCCATCAACATGGGGACATCCTCCCCATTTTGAGGGCATGTGGCCTAGTACGGTTCAGGAGGGGGGGCACTCTCTCGTCCCCCCTCTTTTCCTGCGGCCTGTCAGGTTGCGCGCTCGGATAAGGGTCCGGTATAGATTTTAGGGGACCCCCACACCATTTTTTTTTAATTTTGGCGCCGGGTTCCCCTTAAAATCCATACCAGACCTTCAGGTCTGGTATGGATTTTGAGGGGGACCCCCCACTCCATTTTTTTAAATTTTGGCTATTAAATGACTACTTGGTGGTCATGCTTTTGGACCCTCACTGTCAAAGATAGATATACAGTAAATATTAGGGTATCCCGATACCGATACTAGTATCGGTATCGGCACCAATACCGAGCATTTGCCCAAGTACTTGTACTCGGGCAAATGCTCCTGATGCTTCCCCCGATACCTAGCTGTGATCGGCGCGTGGGGGAGTTACAAGTTTCTCCCCCAGCGGCTTTCAGCAGCTTTAGTGACATAAAGCGACTGTCACTGCATCCTCCTCCATGCCCCCTCCTTTCCTCTGTCTCCCTCCGTTCCTCTCTCCTTCTCTGTGTCTCTCCGCTGTCCCCTCTGTTCCTCTCTCCTTCTCTGTGTCTCTCCGCTGTCCCCTCCGTTCCTCTCTCCTTCTCTGTGTCTCTCCGCTGTCCCCTCCGTTCCTCTCTCCTTCCCTGTGCCTCTCCGCTGTCCCCTCCGTTCTGCTGTGCCTCTCCGTTGTCCCCTCCGTTCCCCTCTCCTTCCCTGTGCCTCTCCGCTGTCCCCTCCGTTCCTCTCTCCTTCTCTGTGTCTCTCCGCTGTCCCCTCCGTTCCTCTCTCCTTCTCTGTGTCTCTCCGCTGTCCCCTCCGTTCCTCTCTCCTTCTCTGTGTCTCTCCGCTGTCCCCTCCGTTCTGCTGTGCCTCTTCGTTGTCTCCTCCGTTCCCCTCTCCTTCTCTGTCCCCTCCGTTCCCCTCTCCTTCTCTGTCCCCCTCCGTTCTCCCCCTCCGCCGTCCTCCTCCACCTTCCTTTGTGAATGGACAGAGTCAGCTGACTGTCCATTCACATAACTGAAACATTGTAATCTCCTGTGATTACGATGTGTCAGTTTATGAATGGAGAGGAGCCGCTGTCTTCTCTCCATTCATTCTCAGTGCAGCTGAGGCTGCAGAGAAAGGGACAGGGGAATCTCTATCCTCTGTCTCTTTCTCTGTCTCAAGGGGGAGATATCACAGGTCTGTTAAGACCCCTGATATCTCACCAAAGCCCCCAACAGGGCTGATTAAAAAAAAACACATATTGCAATAAAGAATAAAAAAAAATTATTGTAAAAAATAAAAATTGTAAATAAAAAAAAAAAAAACACACACACACATACACCGTTCACCCCCCCCCCCCCCCCCCAAAAAAAAAAAGAAAACACTGTCAAAGAACAAAACAAAAAAAACACTGTCACGTGACATTAAAAAAAGTATTGGTAATCGGTATCGGCGAGTACTTGAAAAAAAGTATCGGTACTTGTACTCGGTCCTAAAAAAGTGGTATCGGGACAACCCTAGTAAATATAAACTGATTAGCCATAACTTTATGACTTCCTTCCTAATATTGAGTAGGCCCCCCTTTTTGGAGCTAAAACCGGCTTGTTCCATTGAGGCATGGACTCCCCCAGTTTTCTGAAGGTATGTTGTGGTATCTGGCACCAAGCCATTGGTAGCAGATACTTTAACTCCTGAAAGTTGTGAGGTGGGGCCTCTATGGATCGGACATGTTTTTCCAGCACATTGCACAGATGCTCTATTAGACTGAGATCTGGAGAATTTGGAGGGAAAGTCAACACCTCAAAATCATTGTTGTGTTCCTCAAACCATTCTTTTATTAAAGGACTTAAGGCCGAAAACTATGTTTTATTTTATGATTTCCATTTTTTTGTGAAATGAGTGTGAATACTGTGTACCCCTCACATGGAGGAATGGTATCTGGGCCAACCTTATTGTTAAAGGGGGCTTCCAGACTCCAATAAGCCCCCCAACCATGGACCGCCACAACCACTGCATCAAGGTTGTGGGTACAAGGCCCTTCTCCTTATCAACATGGGGACATCCAGTTTAACCATAGGAGTCACCCCTGGCAAGGTACCTTCCCACATGTTGATGTCATGTGGCCTGGTATGGTTTAAACAGTTTTTTGTTTTTTTTTAAATGGGGCACCCTCTTAAAATACTTTTCACACCTAAAGGGCCTGGTATGAGTTAGAGCACAACCCCATGTTGTTTTTTTGAGGTGTGGGGTTTGCTTATTATCTATACGGAACCCTTATTTAGGATAACGGTCTAGCTAAAGAATTTTTTGCTATGGTACATATTCTCCATGACAGTGCTCAGCCTCCCATGCCATTTGTTTGACAATCCATTGTCTATTAGCCTAGAAAATGGGTAGAGCTGTTTTTTTAACATTCAACTTTCATCGACTTAAACATTTTTGGGATTTGGCACCCAAACTTTAGTCATGACTTTAGTCATGTTTCGCTGAACCCTGCTCAAACCAAACCCAGAAATGTTCGGCTTATCACTAATTAGCAATGGATTCATATATAAAAGAAAAAGAGAGGGGCAAGTGGGACTTTAAATGAAGCATATCAATTGAAAGTATAATAATGAATGCATGTGATTAGGTAAAATAATTGGATTTAATTTATAGTCAAGTCCATGATTTTGATGCATACAGTACCAATAAAATAGTATAGATACAGACATAGTCGCATGACTTAATATATAAGCATATTTAGCAGTAACAATCATTGAAGACTCAGTAGTGTAAACAAAATCAATGGACATACATATATGCAATTCATAACAGAAATACATGAATTAAAATCACCAATCAAAATCACAAAATCGCATGAAATAAAAAAACTCGATGAAAAATTGATAAATGTCAGGAATAGATTTAGGCTTGATAGGGCATCCTTAGTTTGAGAACCCGACGCGTTTCTTGGCTTCTTGCCAGTCATCAGGGGTGAGATGCATAATTTAACTGAGAAAAACAAAGGAATATCATAAATATTGATACATGTGGAACCTCCGGCCAACAGAGAAAATTGCATCAGAAATGTCCAAATTGTCTACTTTGAATAGAAAAGCTACTTACACAATAGCCCAAAAGTCAAGAAGAGTTACCAGCAATGGGATCTGTTAGGGTGTGCGATATAACCATCTCAACCGGGGTTGAGGCAGGGCACCGACCATCCTCCCAAAGCGATTGGAGGGTGGGCCAGGAAAAACCACAGCCGACTGATTCCTGAGCCCTCAATATACTGATCAATGAGTTGTAAATGGGAAAATCTGCAGAAAATTAGAGAAAATGGGATGTGTCAAAGAAAGTAAATCTAGAGTTGAACGTGTTGGATAGATAGAATGACTGAAAAAAATGTGTACTTAGTGCATCTGAAAAAATAAAATGAGATTATCTCATTTTATTTTTTCAGAACCCCTCCTCTGATATTTATTGCTTTGTAACCATAAAGCAAGAAACCCCTTAGTTTCCCATGTTGTGAGTGCATCACTAACAGTAACACCGTAAATAACCAGTATATTGATGTATCATGATTTGTTTTGTACATTTTTAGAATAATATTACAAAATGACCACATTACAATTTTGAGGTTGGTTGGTTGAGTGATGGCTTTCTCTCTTACTATAGGTATTTATTGCTATCTGCATCCCTGTTGCCCATTGTCTCTCACTTCCTTTCTGGTAGAAAAAAATGTCACTGTGAAAGTAACTGATAAAAAATCTCTACAGGGAAGCTCCAAACAGCATTCAAAACAGACAGGGGTTTTAATCTATCCTCATTATATCCAAAACAAATAAAAAAGTTTTGACTATGTATAAACTTCACCTCCCAAGAGGTTCAGTTCAGTAAATCAAAAATCCCACCTGAAAACATCAAAGGCACAGAGGCATAAAAAAAACTCCATATCGCCTATCTGTGACTATAAAGTGATCTCAAGTCTAAAAGTGAAATTAAAAATAAATTGAATAACGAGTGGATTATAATTATGGGAACTGCTCAGAAACTTGACTGACAACCACCAGCAGCCATGAATTGCTAAGTATTTCCCATCTCCCATTGAGCAGCCGACAAGGCAAAGGCAGCAGGGGGGAAAGACCTATACATTATACATTCCGACTATATATGAGATTCAAATATAAATGGGAAAAAATAAAACTTCTTAATGGATAAAACTTTTTAATAGTCTACTTTAAAATATAAGGAAGGTTTTATACTTTAAAAATGAAAAGATAAAAAGACATGCCATTTTTTTAACCATTTCCAGTCTGCCTGTTTTATTCTTACTTCTACGCCTCTGTTCTTCTAAAATCAAAACCAATTCTTTCCCAACGCTGTCCTATGACTGGAGATGAGTGAACCAATCAAAATGTGCTTGGCTTCTATTTTTAACCCACTGGACTCAAAGTTTGATTGCCAGAGTATATCTAACCCGCCTTTACTAAAATGTGCTTGGAAAAGTATAAAGAATTAATTTGAAATAGAAGAGAAACCCAACCACTGTGCAAGATTTTCCAACCTGACGGCATCTCTCAGTGTCAATATTCAAACAAAATTGTATTGTCCTTCATGGCCTATTTACTAGGTGATCCTCTGTGGTGTCTTTAAGGCACGTTATGTCAAGTGTTGCAGAAATGATTTGATCAAAAGACTGGAGTGCCACGCTATACTTATGTTTATATTATGTATTCTTTTATTTGTATCTTTCTTACTGCTTTAATGCTTTTACGAGGGGTCTTCAAAAGTTTCTGCACTTTTTTTATATTTAATGGAGTTAAGGGGGAGTTCCAGGCAAAAATGGCTGAAACAAGTGGCTGAAGAGCTGGTGTAGTAAGGAGGGGTTTGGGTTCCTGGACTACTGGGCCGACTTCTCAGTCGGTAACCGGTACTATAGAAGGGACGGACTGCACCTAAATGAGGAGGGTGCAGATCTGCTGGGAATGAAGATGGCCAAAAAGTTAGAGGGGTTTTTAAACTAGGCGATGGGGGGGAGGGTCCAGAGACAGTGATAGCCAGCGCGGAAGATATTCCAGAGGGTAGTATTGGGGGCATTAGTGGTAGGTTAACCAAAGCACAAAAACACAAGGTGAGTATAGTAGCAAGTCCTAGTTGCAATCTTGAAACACCCAATACGAGGACAATATGTGACCGGTCTAAACTATGTGGCATGTTCACCAATGCCAGGAGCATGGTGGACAAGATGGGTGAACTAGAGATACTGTTGTACAAGGAGGATTTGGATTTTGTGGGAATTTCAGAGACCTGGTTCAACAGCTCTCATGATTGGCTGGCAAACATTCAAGGGTATACCCTATAGAGAGGGTAAAAAAGAGGGAGGGGTATGCCTATATATCAAGAATAATGTACAAGTGAATGTGAGAGATGACATCACTGAGGGAGCTAGTGAGGAGGTGGAATCCTTATGGGTAGAGCTCCAAAGGGATGAAGCTAAGAGGAAAATAACACTGGGAGTATGCTATAGGCCCCCTAACCTGAGGGAGGAAGTGGAGACGGATCTCCTATCACAAATTGGATTAGCAGCAAGGATGGGAAGTGTTATCATAATGGGGGATTTTAATTATCCAGACATAGACTGGGCGGAGGGAACCGCGCATTCATTTAAGGCTCGCCAGTTCCTTAATGTCTTGCAGGACAATTTTATGGGTCAGATGGTAGACGCACCAACTAGAAATAAAACATTACTGGATCTACTGATTACCAACAATACAGACCTGATCACAGATGTGGAAATACGGGGCAATTTAGGTAACAGCGATCACAGGTCAATTAGTTTCAGTATAAATCACACAAATAGGAAACATGAAGGGAACACAAAGACACTGAATTTCAAAAGAGCCAACTTCCCTAAACTACAAACCTTGCTAAAAGGCATAAATTGGGATAAAATATTAGGAACAAAGAATACGGAGGAGAGATGGGTTTGCTTTAAGAGCATATTAAATAAGGGCATTAGCCAATGTATCCCATTGGGTAATAAATTTAAAAGAGCGAACAAAAATCCTGGATGGCTTAACTCCAATGTAAAAATGCATATAAAAGCAAAGGAGAAGGCCTTCAAAAAATACAAGGTGGAGGGATCATCCTCAGCATTCAGACATTATAAAGAATGCAATAAGAAATGTAAGGGTGCAATTAGGACGGCTAAGATAGAACATGAGATAGAACATAAGATAGAGCAAAAAAAATCCCAAGAAATTCTTTAAGTATGTAAACAGTAAAAAAGGGAGGACAGACCATATTGGCCCCATAAAGAATGAGGAAGGACATCTGGTTACAAAGGATGGGGAGATGGCAAAGGTATTAAATTTATTCTTCTCCTCAGTATTCACGAGTGAATCGTGGGGCTTCAGTAACCAAAACTGCAGTGTTTATCCTCATGACACAACACAGGAAGCACCTACATGGTTAACAGAGGACGGAATTAAAATTAGACTTGAGAAACTTAACATTAATAAATCACCGGGACCAGATGGCTTGCATCCGAGGGTACTTAGGGAACTCAGTCAGGTGATTGCCAGACCGTTGTTCCTAATTTTTACAGTCTATTGACTGGAATGGTACCAGCTGATTGGAGAAAAGCCAATGTAGCACCAATATTTAAAAAGGGCCCAAAAAACATCCCTGGGAATTACAGACCAGTTAGCCTAACATCAATAGTATGTAAACTCTTGGAGGGGATGATAAGGGACTATATACAAGATTTTAGTAATAAGAATGATATCATTAGCAGTAATCAGCATGGATTCATGAAGAATCGTTCTTGCCAAACCAATCTATTAACCTTCTATGAGGAGGTGAGTTGCCATCTAGATAAAGGAAGGCCCATAGACGTGGTGTATCTGGATTTTGCAAAAGCATTTGACACAGTTCCCCATAAATGTTTACTGTACAAAATAAGATCCGTTGGCATGGACCATAGGGTGAGTACATGGATTGAAAACTGGCTACAAGGGCGTGTTCAGAGGGTGGTGATAAATGGGGAGTACTCAGAATGGTCAGGGGTGGGTAGTGGGGTTCCCCAGGGTTCTGTGCTGGGACCAATCCTATTTAATTTGTTTATAAACGACCTGGAGGATGGGATAAACAGTTCAATCTCTGTATTTGCAGATGATACTAAGCTAAGCAGGGAAATAACTTCTCCGCAGGATGTGGAAACCTTGCAAAAAGACCTGAACAAATTAATGGGGTGGGCGACTACATGGCAAATGAGGTTCAATGTAGAAAAATGTAAAATAATGCATTTGGGTGGCAAAAATATGAATGCAATCTATACACTGGGGGGAGAACCTCTGGGGGAATCTAGGATGGAAAAGGACCTGGGGGTCCTAGTAGATGATAGGCTCAGCAATGGCATGCAATGCCAAGCTGCTGCTAATAAAGCAAACAGAATATTGGCATGCATTAAAAGGGGGATCAACTCCAGATATAAAACGATAATTCTCCCGCTCTACAAGACTCTGGTCCGGCCGCACCTGGAGTATGCTGTCCAGTTCTGGGCACCAGTCCTCAGGAGGGATGTACTGGAAATGGAGCGAGTACAAAGAAGGGCAACAAAGCTAATAAAGGGTCTGGAGGATCTTAGTTATGAGGAAAGGTTGCGAGCACTGAACTTATTCTCTCTGCAGAAGAGACGCTTGAGAGGGGATATGATTTCAATTTACAAATACTGTACTGGTGACCCCACAATAGGGATAAAACTTTTTTGCAGAAGAGAGTTTAATAAGACTCGTGGCCACTCATTACAATTAGAAGAAAAGAGGTTTAACCTTAAACTACGTAGAGGGTTCTTTACTGTAAGAGCGGCAAGGATGTGGAATTCCCTTCCACAGGCGGTGGTCTCAGCGGGGAGCATTGAAAGCTTCAAGAAACTATTAGATAATCACCTGAATGACCGCAACATACAGGGATATGTAATGAAATACTGACACATAATCACACACATAGGTTGGACTTGATGGACTTGTGTCTTTTTTCAACCTCACCTACTATGTAACTATGTAAAATGTAACACCTTTGAAAATATATGCAATCACACCCCCCCCCCCCCCTCATTTTTGGGTATTTTTTTCATACCTTTTTTGATGATTTTCTTCGGGACTTCCATCCCACGGCACCGTGGCGAGGTATGTCACTTCCACGGTTTTATCCAGGCCCTCCTCCTCCCCCCCATCACCTTCTGGGACCTGTGTGTGTCCCAGAAGACGACAGGACTATTCAGAAAGCACCTCGCAACTCGCGCATGCACAGTAAGAAACAGGCTGTGAAGTCGCAAGGCTTCAGTTCCTGTTTCCCTTAGTATGGATGCTGACGCTTGCTCCCGGAGCTGATGGACGGATCGGCATCGGGTGCCAACATCGCAGACTCCCTGGACAGGTAATTGTTCTTATATTAAAAGTCAGGAGCTGCAGTATTTGTGGCTGCTGACTTTTATTTATTTTTTTTCACCCAGGCTGGAACTCTGCTTTAAAAAAAGTGTGGAAACTTTTTGAAGAACCCTCGTATATATTCTTATACTATATAATAGCCCGGATGAAGGGGGCAGAGTGAGGCCCCTGAAACGTGCTTGGTTATTAAGTTTGGAATAAAACCTACTTTTGGATTTCAACATTTCGGTGTGGAGCTCCAATCATTATATTTGTATCCCAAGGTTTTCCATAGGAATTCCTCGGTGTATGGAAACAGCCTAGATATCACCTAGATGCCCCATCAGAATAATATTAATACTTTTTTTAGTACAATACCAATAATAGCCACTTGCCGACCAGCCACAGTACATACAGTATACTGCGATTGTGTGGCATGCGCAGATAAAATCACATACATGCACATCATTTTGCCTGCTCTGGTTTAAAGGCATGCTGCGCGCCCCCATCCCCACCCCACCCCCGCAACCGGGGTATTGTGGATCCCGGTGATCATGTGATCACTATGCAATCACGATGAGCACAATGTCAGCAAAGCTGTTGTGAATGAATTCATTCACAACAGCTGTGTTTTCTATTCATGGTCACAGCTGTCATGAATGGTTAACCCATGATCTTCATTGTAAGAGTAATGTGTAAAAAATCCCCCATCATTTCCTCAGAGTACTACCAGTGTTACTATGGTGATATTGAACTACTTCGATGAAAGCATGTAAAAAAAAAATTGTAAAAAATGAAAAAAAAGCTAATGAAAAAAAGTTGAAAAAAATTGAATAAAAAAATTACTAATTTTTTTTTTTTTTGTACATACGGTCACCAGTCAGTGTCCCTGATCACCGCCACACCAGTTATATGATGACGCTGTACTGCACTGGTGACAGTATGTAAAGAAAAAATTGTGAAAAAAAAACAAACTCTTCATGTTTCTTACTAAAATGCCTCAAACTTTCTACTTTCCAAAAAGGGATCATTTTGGGGGAATTTGTACTGTCCTAGCTTTTTAGGTTCTCAAGAACCTCAAGAAATTAACCACCAATACATCAGAATTGATCTATTTTCAAATATACTGTATATACCTTAGTTTGTAGACACTATAACTTTCACACAAACCAATTAATATACACTTATTGTGATTTTTTGATTTTTTAACTAAAGAAATGTAGCAGAATAGATTTTGGCCTAAATTTATGACGAAATTTGATTTCATTGGATATGTTTTATGACAGAAAGTATTATTTTTATTTTTCAAAATTTTTCGGTCTTTTTTTTCATAAAAACCCTGTGGTGATCAACTACCACCAAAAGAAAACTCTATTTGTGTGAAAAAAAATGCTAAAAATGTCATTTGTGTACAGTATTGCATGACCTCGCAATTGCCAGTTAAAGTAGCGCAGTGCTGAATAGCAAAAAATGGCCTGTTCATAAAGGGGGGCAAAAACTTCCAGAGGTCAAATGGATAATACCATAATACCAATCACAGGTACCAAGCACCTAGGATTTCACCGCCATCATATCCACTATCTCAAACATGTATTGCATTAAAGCGGAGTTCCACCCAAAAGTGGAACTTCCACTAATTTGTCTCCTCTCCCCCTCTGGTGCAACAATTGGCACCTTCCGGGGGGGGGGACAGGATACCTTTGACAGGTATCCCGTTCCCACTTCCAGGAGTCCGGGCCGCGGTCTCTGACATCACCGCGGGGCTCTCTCATCCTCCCTCGTGCATGCGCAGTAGGGTTCCCGGCATGAAGCCGTAAGGCTACACTACCGGGTACCCTTACCGGCAATGGTGGCAGCAGCACCCGACAGCTGATGGAAAAATCAGCTGCGGTGCCAACATCACTGGACCCCAGGACAAGTAAGTGTCCTATTGTTTAAAAAGCCAGCAGCTACAGTATGTGTAGCTGCTGGCTTTTAAATTTTTTTGGGGGGGGAACACCGCTTTAAGGCAGCCCATTTATTCGAATGGATCCTGATGAACCACAGCGTATCAAAAATGAATTCTGCATCATGTTTTTCTAGCTTGGTATACCACAGTACACACAATGCACAGTAGAGCATTAGGAAGGTGCATTGGAGTGGCATGCAGCTTAACCCACTGGCGTGAATGAGCCCTCAGCATTTTGTGACTGAAAACAAACACAATCCCTAGAGTTCCTGCCTGATCAATGCAAGCACTAATGATTTGCAGCAAAAGGTTATTTCCACCTAATTGCCTGGTGGTGACATGTCAGGAGGGAGAACCGGTCTCCTAAACCAAAAGGAACACTACTACTTCACTATGACCCCTTTCACACTGGGAGAGGCGCTTTGCTGTGGCTGTTAACCCTTTCTCGGCCACTAGCGGGGGTAAAACCAATAGCGGCCGAATACAGCCGCTAAAATGGCGGTAAAGCGCACTTTACCGCCGGCGCACCTCCTGCCCCAGTGTGAAAGGGGCCTTAGTTATACAGAGTGGCTGATTATATTTTGGGGGAATGTTTAAATACATTGTTAATATATTTCCTAACATTTTTTTAACATAATTTTACTTTTAAACTATATTTAAGCAAATGTGCTGCCAAACAAAACCTCCATCTGTCCCAAAAAGAAAGGCGTATAATGTGTTACATCAGATTATATAAGCAAAAGCTATTGTGAAACTTAGGCATCTACAAAATAAAAACAATGGAAATGCCAGAAAAAATGGGAATGGTGCAGTGCGCCTAACGTACTTTTTTCCCGATCTATGTCCGATATGTTTACATGTTTACAGGCATTGCATTTTCGTTCTTACTTTTTCATAAGACATGATATTACTATTAGTGGGTGACTTGGTGCTCCCAAGAAGTTGTGGTGTGTGGCTGAAAGGAAAGGACTTCTTGGTTTTACCCCCAAACTGATACAATGGGAAGAGTCAGGAACTTCAAAGTTAACGCAGAACTTAGTTCTGAAAATAGAGTTAGTTCTGTATAAACACCCCCCATTCATCAGGCAGAATTGAAAGTTGTTTTTTTTCATGAGTTCATTATTGGTTTTTTTTTTGGCACTCCCCCTTCCCCCCGCTCTATTCTAGCTTAGGCCAGAATGATGTATACCTGGTCCTTGAGCTTACATCACATCCCCAAGGAGGCTGCAAGATGGGGTACACAAGATGGCTAATAGTAGGGTCAGAGGATGGGTCCAGCGCATCATTAATAGCTGGCTGCCTGCTTCTGGAATAGGCAACCAGCTGAAGAGGACCAAGATGGAGGCAAATGATTTGGTGTATGTCACCTGAACAGTAGACTGCATCTGGACAATGCTGGATTCGCTGTTCAGGTGAGTATGTGTTTTATAGAGAACCCAGGAATGCAGGTAAGTGGGGAAAAAAACATGGGGGTGAAAGCCAAATACAGTTTCAAACTCCAAGCAGATATAAAGGCACACCAATCCAGTAATAATTAAGGTGGAATTGCAGTTAAAAATGAAAATCTGCCCTTGCCTGGTATGTATAAAAAAATTCAACTTTTATATTTAGCATAATTGTAATTGCTGATTGTTGAATAGAAACCACAATCTAATCTAGACAATCAGCAATCCTTCTCATCTTCACCAACACCAACTACTGCCTACAGCCACTTCCTAGAACCGTTGTCGGGTCTGTGTGAGGCCTCCAGTCCAGCCCCAACCCTGTCCCGCCTGACCCAACCTCCTTTCCACGGGCCCCCAACCATCCTACCCATCCCTCCTCCATCCCTGCTGCCTGGCATCCTGTTACCATAGAAACACCACAGAGCACCAGGTAGAAGGATAAGGTCATGATTGCATTATTATCACTGTGATAAATTTCCTTTTGATTTATCATTTATTTTTTAATTTTTTTTTTTTTTTTTCGATTTTGTGTTTTTTTTGTGGTCTATTGCACACTAAGTAGCGCAGCACTCAATTTGGTTTATAAGCTGGACTGGTAAGACTCATAATTCACTGCACAGATACTGGTGTGTCCAGGTAAAAAGTGTAACCCTGGCTCAGCTGGGAGTTGGTGGTGGCTAGTAGAAAAATGTCTAATCTCCTGACTGAGAGTAGAGGACCTCTCAAATGGAACACACATCAGATGACCTTGGGCCCCAGTGTCAAACAGCTCTAGGAACACAGTTAGATTGTCAGAGACATAGTTTGCATTGACAGGATGAGAATACAAGACCTTGTGAAGAAAAAGCTCATGACCAGTAGGAAGTGTGCTTTGTTGGACCAGGAGGATGTTTTGAATCCACCATCCATACACACAGTGAATTGACAAGAAAAGACTGCATGGGCTTTGGGGCAGTTATGGTACAAAGAGTGTGGTCCCTGGATAGCCCTGTTCCTCTGTAGGCCTAAGCAGAGCAATGACTACCTGGGACAGCTAGGAAGCTGCTGCAGTGTTGAGTGAGAGGAACCTACATGTGCATGGCTAGCCTCAGACAAGAAGTGTGAGGGGCAGTACTAGGGGCCAATCAAGTACATTTCATAGACATGTGCTCCAAGGTACATGCTGAAGGAAGGAGAGAGCAGTCCACTAAGCTCATTAGTCTGCTGTTGCTCTTTTACTGTCCAAACACAGGCTGGGGACTGGGAGCTGCATTGCCTATCTACAGTAGAATAAGCCAGGTTACCAGCTCTGTTGTTTGGCAAAGCTAAGTAAATCTCAGGGTGGGCTGAACAGAATTACAAATGTTTGGCAGATAAAACAACTCCTACATATGTATTTGAATTCTGTATCTAGCCCTATTGTCTGGAACTCAACTTTTAGCCAATAGCAGTGAACAATCAATATTCTGTGTGAGTGCCAAGAAGATCAGGACACTAAAGGAACAGAGTGCCAGAGTACGGATTTTTGGCTATTAACATATACACATATATGGAAGAGATTTTTTGAATCTAGTTGTTCTTAAAAACAAATATACAGTACATTGTGAAACGATTAAAAGTTTCCTTGAAACCACATTTACCAAATACATTGCAAACTCTGAAGGAACAAATTTAAAAGTAGACAAATGCAATTAAATATGGCAAAAAAAAGTAAAAAGTAAAAGACACTCTCCTATAAAAATTATAGACTTTTCCTACATTCTGAACAAACTGTACATTATACATTATACTGCAACTAAAATGACATCCTGCCCACTGACACAGCCTCCCACATTCATGTCAGACTGATGATATGTAGTGTGAAGACTGTCAACATCTGTCAGTTCTGGTGCATTGTAAGGAATACAGTTCGTCTTTCAGGACTCTGTGATTCTCTAAATTCTGTGCAAATATCCTTATAATTGACAGTTATGGGTATTTCTTCCCATATATATTTGTCAGGAAAAAATTAGTATCTTTAAAAATGTATGGGATCACAAAGTTGATACTGTTTAAAACACTCTGGGTCACTGACCTTGGACTTAATAAGACTACGTTGCCAGCACACTTCAACCTATGACAATCAGATTGTCTTTATTGATGATTGTTCTGCATGTCATACCTAAAAAGTCCAACGTTTTGGAACCACCAGGGGCACCTTCATCAAGCAAAGAGAAATCACTTTTCCACTTTTTAATTGGGTGTAGGGCACTGTTGCTGTTAACCTGGTGGGATGCTTGTTAATTGTAACATTGCAGGTCTTCCTCAGGAAAAATCTTGGTGGTAAGGGTTGCCTAAATGAAAATTCAAGTGTTCGAACAAACATTGTTTCAGACACGAATGCCCTACAGGAACTGAATTTAGTAAAGCCAGAGCAGGAGGCTTCAGCATGGCCAGCAAAAGCATTCTGGAACTCAATTAGAACACAATCACCTCAGATCCTGCTTCAGCCCACGCCAAAACCCTTGTCAACGCTCTTTTATTGATGCCCTAATAGATCGGGACCAGTACTCCATATCAAAGATATACTCCAACCTCATCGCCCATCAGGCTTCAAAATACCAGACTGTTCCCTTCAAACCCTGGATCTCTATCCTTGGCAACCAAGACGCACCGGAAAAGATCCTTGCGGGGTATCAAAGAATCCGCTCTCTGGTGATCTGCAAAATATGGCGAGAAACTCAGTTAAGTCAAAATCGCCCATCGGGCCTATCTCCTGTTTCGCTTGTTTCGCCACAGTAAAATTGACTCCTCTCTCTCCACATGCCCTTGGTTCACTACTCCCAGACCATCCCTTTTCCACAGATTATGGACCTGTCAAGCAATCTCCACCTTTTTGGGACCAGTTGTTGAAATACAGTGATAAGTCTCAGCAATTACTTCTACCTAAGAACCCTTTGTTATACCTTTTCAGCTGTGATAACTCGCAGGCTTCCTCATCAACACCTACCTGTGACTCTCCCCCTCAATGGGTCCATATGCCTTCTGACAGTTCGCAGGGCAATAATGCAAACTTGGATCCACCCTTCCCCGCCTCAAATTGCCTCGGTAAAACAAGCACTCTTAACCCTATTTTACATTGAGAAATTAGACACTATTACCCAACATTCTACATCACTGAAGCGCTTTATTGCAAGATGGCGTCGCTTCATGGAACACTCTTTCTCTTCAGAAGAAATCTCTTCTCACATGACTCCCTTCCACTATATGGACTGGTACCTGCATGCAGACCTTGCTAATACACTGGGTAAACTTAGGATCCAGGACACCTCCAACCCTTTAACCCCTCATATGTCCTCCCCTAGGCATTCCACCTAATCTATGTGATTAAGTAATACATTATTTGATGTGAAATGTTTGATAGTTCTTCATAATCTTTCTACCCGTTTCCGGGTAAATGTTCACCTGCTTCCCCCCTTTGGCCACCACTTTGGCAGAACCACCAGTTAGTTACTCTTGTTGGACAAGATACTGTGTTATTAGTTATCTTGTTAATGTTTGTAGGCTCCAAACCACTCAGTTTTATCCTACTTACTATGTAGTAATATGTCTTTTACTTTGTTGCCTTTGCTGGCAGACTACTCCTGCTACAATAAATCTTGTATTTTAATATATATATTGAATAAATATATATATAAAAAATATACAACACAATCAATTATAAAGCCTTGTTAATGCTTGTCGAGCACATCAGATACAGAGCATACAATCAACCATAAAGTCAGAGTGGTACACTTGCCCCCTTGCTGAACCTCAAAGTGATATAAAAGCTTATGTTTTTTTTTTTTTAATAAACATGCTATACTTACCTGCTCTGCAGTGGTTTTGCACAGAGCAGCCCCGATCCTCCTCTTCTTGGATCCCCACCAGCTCTCCTGACTCCGTCCCCCTTGCTGAGTGCCCCCATAGCAAACCATTTTCTATGGGGGCATTCGTGCATTCTCACTCCTGAGCCACCTCTCTGTGTCCATTAAATACATAGCATGGCTCAGCCCCAATCCCTGCTCCCTCCTCGCTGGCTATGATTGACAATGGCCCCTGCTGCTGTATCTCAGCCAATGAGGATGGAGGGACAATCAACAGGCGGATCATTTGGTGAAACCATAGAGGGTGGTAAATCCTAAGTACAGCCACCGGTAAGTGGTTCAAAAGCTATGGGATAAGGTGATGGACAGAATTAAATACTGGGGTAATAGACAATCACCACTAAGATTCAGACACTTATATAAAAAATATTTTTGCCCTGTGATGAAGTATGTTTGGCTGTAATCAAAGGTTGAACAATTGATCACCAACTCCACAACAGAACTGGATAAGGATGACAAGAAAGGTAGGGGAAACTCATTGCTGAGTTGTGATCAAATAATGACCCCTTAATCAAAAAGATAATAAACTTAATTAAAACTAATTTTGGATAATCAAAAAAGGCCTTAAACAGCACTGACTAAAGTGGAAAAGTTACCTTCTGTCAAATTTTCACCAATAGACCTTCCTCCTTCCCATGCTGGACCGCTAATAACAACCACAAAAGGTACTGTTTATATACCCCCTCCACACTCTGATTATTGGCTGTTATGGTGCCAAAGTCAGAGGGTGAGGACGCTTAATGACTGCATATTAACGCGACCTGCGTCGCATCGGAAATTACGTCATTGCGGCAGTAGCGACACCCTAAAGATGGCGATTGCCTGAAAGTGATGTAAAAACCTCACAAAGACCCGGAAGTGTCAGCAAAGAATAGGGTAAACACTGCGGAAACAGACACAGGGACATATATAACATCCACAACCCAACTAACCTATGGGTAAGCAGAAAACAAAAGACGTTATAGCCGGGAAGAGAAATTGTTAATTCACAAAGATAGGAGGGCCATAAAAATTACCAAACTAAATGGGACATCAGTCAGCCAGGCGGTAGATGGCGCCAACCAGTGAAACCAATGGTTACACCAAGGATGAGGCCCTGGGCGTCCCTATGGCCACCGGATCCGTCAAATTCCCCACGATGATGGATACAGGAGCAAAATGGTGTTTAAAAATAAACACTAATAGATTGTCTACCTAAATGGGACAAGAGAAAACAAAAAGCAAAATGTTAATAAAATTCGAAAGATCTTCCAGGCATTAAAAAGTAGACCAAAGATGACCTAAATGTGCTGTGCAAATCTGCATTTGACATTACAACAATACAACATATAATAACCAATTATATAATTGGGAAACATTATACATCAAACCATAAAAAGGAATGATGGGAACAAATCCAGTGTTCTCAGAATTTGAAGAGCATGGCAAAATCTAACTAGAGGAATGGTTTGTAGCTGATGGATTCATTTAAACCTGGATGGACAGTGGCTGCCAGGGAATGAATCCATCTTGTTTCATGTTGAAGGAGAGTCCTATCAAGATCCCCACCTCTGTAATGAGTTGGTAAATGTTCAAGCGCAAAGAATTTCATTTTAGGGACCTGGAAGGAATGGTAGAGTCCCATATGACGGCTAATGGGAGAGAAACATGATCTCTGATTCTGTGGAAAAATGGTCTTTTAGTTTTTCCTACATAGAATGCTTGACAATCACATACCATGTAGTAAACCACACCTATCGACTGAAAATTCACAAAAAAGTGAGGTTAGTAGATCCTTCCATTTGGCAAAGCCAACTCGGCTGAATTAAATAGGAATCTACAAAATTCACACTTTCCGCATGGAGCGATTCCACTACGACTTGATCAACCCTGTCTAGGCTATAGACCAATTGATCCTTCAGGGATCTGGACTTCCTATATGTGATCTGAGCGTATGGATTGACACACTTTGCAAACACATCATCAGTAGCCAAGAGATGCCAATACTTTTGGATTATATGACGAACATTTATATGTTCATCAGTCAATCTTGTGATTAATCGTACCTTTTGTTCCTCTTTAGGAATTTTATGAGCATGTATTAGTTCCAGCCTGCTTTTAGATCTAGCTCTGTGATAGGCTTTCCTTAGGCAGGAGCGACTGTAGCCCCTATCCTAAAGATGGGACCGTAGGGCTCCGGCTTCTAATTCAAAGTCCTTCTCCCGACTACAATTGCTGCATGCAAAATTGTATTGCCAGCAGATGGTTTTCTAAATAAAGAAGACCCTATTGTACCATCAGAGTTTATGAAGATTGAGATATCAAGAAAATTAATTGACTTTTGATTGTATATCATGGTAAATTTTAAATTATACCGATTGTTCTCCAATTTAGCCATAAAGTGGAGAAGCTGATCTTTGGTGCCAGTCCAGATGACAAAAACGTCATCAATAAACCGACGCCAAATCAGTACATTTTCAAAGAAATCTCAAAATTCATCTCCCACCCCTCCAGGTACGGATTGGCATACGATGGGGCACATTTAGTCCCCATCGCCCTGTACCTGGAGGTAGTGGGAGCGATCAAATATAAAGATGTTGATAGTGAGAACAAAGAGAAGCAGGCTGGAAACAAATTCATCATAGGGGATGGCCCTAGGGCCTCACTCAGATAAGAAGCCTTCAACAACCCCAACCCCCAACTTGTGAGGGATGGAGTTGTAAAGGGCCTCAACATCGATGGCCACCAACTAAGAACAGTCGGGGACACAGATGTCATATAAGGATCTAAGAATATCAGCAGTATCCTGAATGTAGGGACTTAAAGATCTAACATGGGGATGTAGACAATTATCTACAAGTTTGCCTGCAGGTTCAGTTAAACAGCCGTTACCCGATACAATCGGACGGCCGGGAGGAAATTTAGCATTTTTATGAATCTTGGGCAACGCATATAATGTAGGAAGTTTTGGGGTGTTTACTGTCAAAAATTCGAAAGTCTTCTGATCGATCAGGCCCTTATTAAAGGCCCGAGCAATCAGAATTCAATATCTAGTTTCAGCATAATTGACCTGTGCCAACGGAATATGCCTATACCAGGAGCGGTTCGACAGGAGATCCATAACCATGGTTTTATATTGGTCGAGATTCATTACAACTATATATCTAGTGTAAGCACTCCATAAGTGCTTACACTAGAATATTTTATGCCACTGTGTGAGCGGCAGTTATGTGGAGGAAAATGCCTTGTTGATGTCAGAGGTCAAAGGAAAAGCAACAGTAACTTAGAGAGGAACTGCAGTCTGCTCACATAATTTGTAATAAAAATATCTTTGCCATTAGACTTAGAGAGAGAGCTGTGCATGATGTCATAAGCCAAGGCTAATGACCAGACAAGAAACAGGAAGTGGACGGTATAAGGTGTTTACTGGCAGAAAATATAATGTTTTACTATCCAAAGTTAAAACAACAAGGGCAGAAGATTTAATAGATGGAAAGTTGAAAAAATGACTGAAGGTCCGCTTTAAAGAACCACTCGATACAGCCAAGGTATGTAGAATACCATCTCTGAATGAACAACACATCGAACGTTGAAGCAGGTGGGCTACAGAAGCAGAAGACTGGTTTCTTGAACATGACAATGAGATCACTGTACTCCAATGGCCTCCACAGTCACCACATCTCAATCCAATAGAGCACCTTAGGAATGTGGTGGAATGGAAGATTTGCTTCATGGATGTGCAGCCGGCAAATCTGCAGCAACTGATTCCATTCATGTCAATATGAACAAGAATCTCTGAGAAATGTTTCCAACAGCATGTTGAATCTATGCCATGAAGAATTAAGGCAGTTCTGATGGCAAAAGAGGGCCCAAGCCGGTACTAACAAGGTGTACCTAATAAAATGAGTGTAGCTATACCTGCAAAAGAGCCCAGCCTGAAGTGATCTAACAGAACTTAATTTTCTGACTAAAATTCTACTTTAAGGAATGCGCTTTCAGCCTTGGGATGACTGAAAAGGGTGTACATATGTAAATTAACTGTGTTCCAGTAAAAGCGTTAAAAGGTTGTAGTTGGGTGGACGCTTTCCTTTTCTTAACCTCAAGATGAGAACATCTTCTGGAAACAAAATTTGTACTGGGTGAGGCTGCTATTGGGGTTGATTGCCATAAGGTCGGAGAACAACGCTGTATCCTGGCCTAGGCCGACAAGGACCAGGCCTAGGGCAGCACTTTGCAGGGAGGGCAGCATGGAAAGAGTCCCTACCGACTTATGCTGTTAGTGTAGTGCCAGTCTTATGGGGTGGACTGGGCTGAGAGGCAAATAAGTCTAGCTCCCCCATAAAGCGGCCACACTGCTTCCGGTATGCGGGTGGCTGGCATTCCGCAAATGTTGGGGGGCGCCAATTCTAATTTTGATTGACCTATCATCCTGGACCACAAACCTTCCTCACTGTGCTATATGTTTTCTGCTGCACCATTGGCATGGTTGTATCTTCTTAGTCCTCTCAATAAAATTATCAGAAATTTGTGCTTAAAGTAGAACTATAGGCAACACTTTTTTTTTTCATTTTGGATAGAATAAGGGAGGGTTATAGCCCCTGTCAGTTTATTTTTTACCATCCCTGTCCCATTGCAGAGATTTCCCTTCACTTCCTGCCCCATAGCCAAACAGGAAGTGAGAGAAAATCTATGCAAATTAAGGGAATCCATTTCCCTCCCGCAGGCCCTCAGAACTAGTGTTCCCACTCGAAAATTTCAGGGCGGGTCTTAAACAGCAAGGGGTGTGGCTTTGACAGGAAGGGGTGGGTCATATTTAAATTAGGGGGTGCACAAGTTTAGTCAGGCCTAGGGCAGCACAAAACCTAAATACACTACTGACGGAGGAAGGTATGGATCGGGCTACTGGGTGGTGCTGGTTAGGCTAGCCTTTGGACCTCCTAAGAGTGCCTCTGTAATGGAGCTCAGGGAAGGATCCCATGCCCATAGCATCTTAGTGAGCCTAAAGGGAACAATCTATGAAAGGGCAGAAATGAGTTCAAGCATACAGGTGCTCCTCCACCACATTGCTGTGCATGGACTTGCATGACACAACACATGGCTACCATTATACAACATTACTTCTTCCTCTTACACTCTGGCCTTGCATACCTCCCAACATTTTGAGGTGGGAATGAGGGACACCTACTAACAAATGTATGTAGGCATAGGACACGCCTCCCGCCACACCCCCTTAAAGGAGAATTAGCCAAAAAAAAAGGTTAATTAAATCCACAAAGACTCTTTTTTTTACCACTAATATTCCTTTATATTGACTTTTAAAATGTACAAATGCAGAAATTTCGAAAATAGATGAAAGGTTTAGCACTGGTAAACACTTTTTGAAAGATACAATATACAACTATGAGGATCAGACCAAAATGAGGGACAAATGAGGAGGAATGCGGGACATTGCTCCAAATCAGGGACAGTCCCTCCAAATCAGGGACAGTTGGGTTGGCTATGGCCTTGCTGTAAAGAGACTTCAAGAGGCTGATAGCGATCACATAGCATTTAGTAATCGCAGAGCTACATCATTATTATATCTCTGCCTACAGGTCAGTTTTAAGGCAAACTCTGTGAACCGCCTAATTTTAGCACAGCTGCAGTGTTTGCTGAATACCTTCATCTGAATTAAAGGGATATTATAGTTTCTCTGTAAAGTGTGGGACTGTTGTCTTGGTTGGTTATATATCCTCTATTTATTATGCTGTTGGTGCAGTGCTGTATTTGTGAGTGATGCCATGTGGAATAATAGCTGCTATGCGATGCTATCTTCATTGCCGTAACGAGGGGTATCAGTCTGCTATGCAGTTTAGCAGATAATATGGATTTTATTTAGACACGCCGGCTGGTGCTTGATGTGATGAAAAGATATTATGTTGTCTTTATACCTGCAGCGATCACAACTGACTTATCTACAGCACTTAGCTGATGTACATTCCTTCTCCTCCATTTCAGACTCAGCTTTGTTTCCATGGGATGGGGAGAAATAATGACTTTATCGTCAGTCGCTGCAAGGGGAGCCTGCCCTGGTAATAGGAAAAATAACAAATGCTTTGTTTTCTTCTACTGATGATTTTCCTACCCCGTCTGCTTGAAATAATTATTCAGTGTTGACTATAGCAGATGCAGAGATCTTACAGAAATGACACGTCTTAAATGGAACTACAGTGTATCACCAGTGCACAAATGCGTTATGAGTTATAATTGCGATGTGTACGTTAAAGTATTTTTTCATGTGCCCTTCTGTAGAAAGAAATGGGTAGACACTTTTATCTATCCAATCAGAACTAATTTCCCTTGTTTAACCACTTCAATACAGGGCACTTATACACCTTCCTGCCCAGACCAATTTTCAGCTTTCAGCACTGTCGCATTTTGAATGACAATTGCGCGGTCATGCTACACTGTGCCCAAACTACATTTTTATCATTTTGTTCCCACAAATAGAGCTTTCTTTTGGTGGTATTTGATCACCTCTGGGATTTTTATTTTCTGCTAAACAAATAAAAAAAAAGACTGGAAATTTTGAAAAAAAAAAGTTTTTTTTTGTTTCTGTTACAAAGCTTTGTAAATAAGTACGTTTTCTCCTTCACTGATGGGGCTGCACTGACGGGCACTGATAAGGTGGCACTGATGGGCACTGATGAGGTGGCACTGATGATGGGCACTAATATGCGGCACTGACTGATAGGTGGCACTGATATGCAGCACTGATGGGTAAACATAGGTGGCACTGATAGGCACTGAAAGGCGGCACTGATGGGTACTGAAAGGTGGCACGGATGGGCACTGATAGGCCGTAGGATGGGCACTGATAGGCCGCAGGATGGGCACTTATAGGCAGCACAGATGGGCGTGGATGGGCACTGATAGGTGGCACTGATGTACACTAATGGATGGTACCGATGGGCATCACTGATTGGCAGGCATTATTGTTTGGCACTGGTTGGCATCCATTGTGGGCACTGATTGGCATCCATTGTGGGCACTGATTGGCATCCCTGGTGGCCATGGGTGGCATACCTGGTGGTGACTAGTGGTGGGCATCCATGGTGGTCCTGGTGGTCCAGTGTGGGCATCCTCAGGGGGGGTCTGCGCTGATAATCAATCGCGAGTGAGGAAAAGCCGATCAAAGGCTCTTCCTGTTTACACTGTGATCAGCCGTGATTTGACACGGCTGATCACGTGGTAAAGAGTCTCCGTCAGAGACTCTTTACGTGGATCGGAGTTGCGGTGTGTCAGACTGACACACCGTGTGCCCCTGGGGGCGCGGGCGGCTTGTTATCCTGAAAGACATCATATGATGTCCAATCAGGATAACACAACCACTGCCTATGTCATTTTGCTATATGGCGGCCGGCAAGTGGTTAAAGGGTAATGCCGCATACACACGGTCGGACTTTTCGGCTACAAAAGTCCGACAGCCCGTCCGACAGACTTTCGACAGACTTTTGGAGGACTTGCTTCGGACTTTATAATGAACAGACTTAACTACATACGATCACGCAAAAGTCCGACGGATTCGTACATGATGACGTACAACCGGACTAAAATAAGGAAGTTGATAGCCAGTAGCCAATAGCTGCCCTAGCGTGGGTTTTTGTCCGTCGGACTAGCATACAGACGAGCGGATTTCTGGGGCCGGCGGAGTTACGACGTAAAGATTTGAAGCCTGTTCCAAATTTAAAGTCCGTCAGATTTGCGACTGGAAAAGTCCGCTGAAGGTTCGGTGAAGCCCACACACGATCGGATTGTCCGTCGGTGTCCGTCGGACCAGTCCGGTCGAAAAGTCCGACCGTGTGTACGCGGCATTAGTTTGCCCTTTTGCAAAGTATAAGAAAAGTAAGTTTGTGAGTGGGGCCTACTCACCCTGCACGTGGGGGGAACCTTTTGCGCAGAGCAATATAACAGCGGTTGCTGGCACATCACTGCATTCCCAACATATTCCGGCTGTGTATTCCTGACACACTCTGGCTGTGCTGGAATGACTGATTCCTGTGCGTTTGCACGAGATGATGTCATCACCTGCTGGCTAACGAAGAGGGAGAAAATCTGCCCCCAGGCTGGAAGTAGCTGGGGAAGAAGTTGACAGCATGTGGTGAGGGATGTAACCGTTGCATCGCTGAAAGGCAGAAGTTAATATTTTCCTGAGTTAAGTTCTGCTCTGTGAATACATAAAGTTTTTATATTTTTTATTCTGTGTGTGGATGTGGCTAACTGTGAGGCAGAGCTTTAAAAGGGACAGACAACACAACTTCTCCTTCAAGCATTTTCCCCAGTGGAGTCACAAAAATAATTTCCAAAAGTAAAAAGTTTAAAAAGTTTTGGATGGAGTTAAGCTTCAAAATACCTATCCATGAGTTGTTTTCACTGGCAAAATGGTTGTAATTCTATTGTAGCCAATCATGTGAGTAACAGAGACAGTGGGTGAAACCACGATTAAGAGTCTGCAGCTCTGCAGCATCCAGTTTTTTCTAGAGCACCTTACCAGAAAAAGAAGCGCTTTCCCTAACTTGCTAAAGGATAACAGCATAGATGAGCTGAATCAAGGAGCAGCCCATACCTTTAGGAGTTTGCCAGAGTCCTACATCACATACCAAAGGGATGTGAGTAGCCTCATAGGTCTTGCACCTCTCCTTCCTTTTTTTCCCTCTGTAGCACCCTCTAGCTAATGTGCTAGATGTAAATAGTAGGCTGTTAATGTAGGAAAATTGGTTTGGCTGAGAGCCAGACCTGGGTTGAATCTAAGTCAGGGTTGAGTGACTCAGTAAGCAGCATCTCTGGAGCCTCCCCCTGTTTTCTGGAACCTTGGAGAAGCTTCCATATGTAGTGGGAGGAGGTTAGGAAGATCTGTTTGGCATATTTATGAGGTCCTGGACCAATCCCCAGCAAACAGGGGTTGGAAGGGGGTAGGCCGTTGCCAATATACAGCCATCTCTCCACTCCTGTTTCTGTAAAAGGTTAATAACTTGTGTCGCGTCCCTTAATAAGGAAGGAGTTGCTGTAACTAATGGCTGCAAAAACTCATCCACATACCCCCCTATCCTGGCTGAACGATAGGGGAATCTCCCTACAGTATGAGATGAGCCGTTCACAGATTCATTTCCTTGATCTTAACATTATCGTCAGAGACATCACAGCCGGAATATGTTGGGAATGCAGTGATGTGCCAGTGACATCCCTCACCAACCGCTGTCATATTCTCCCCGGGCTACTTCCTGGTGTCAGCTTTTCTGCCTCTGTCATTTCAGGATAGCCAGAGGGTGTCAGGAATGCACATTCAATAGAAGGCTATGAGTAGGCAGGTAAGTGTGTCTTATTGCAGAAGAGTCAAAGGCAGTCTATTTTAGGTGACTGTTATTTTCGGGTTTCATTCAAATCTGAAAATAACTGATACTTTTTTTGTAAATAAGGATACTTGTCTTGGTGTGTTAGCGTCGTTAATTTAGACTATTGCATCCTTTAAACAACATCAATTTTAAGATTTACTGCATCATTCCCGCTTCTGACCTTCTATCTCAATCTGAATGTGTCTTGTTGCCAATGCTCAGCAGCCGGAAGCCAGTATGGCCCCCATCCACAGGCAGAAGAAGAGAACAGTGTGTCATCTGCGATTGATTTGAGTCCTTTCCATATTCTTCTCTGCCCCCCACACAGGTTTTCCTTCATCCACTGCCAATGTGCCAACACTTACAGTACAACAACCTTCGCAATCAAATGAAGCATTTTCTATTAGAAAGTACCACAGGGTATTTATTACATTATAATGGAACATAACAGGGAAGCGACTTAAATTAAAATGCAATAAAATTCAACTGAGAATACTTTAAGGTGAACCACAAAGACGACGTGTTGAGTTAGCACAAGTCAGTTATGAAAGGGGAAGAACGCATTTTTTTTAAACAATTAATTGTAGTTTTTCAGTGGGTTCTGATGGTACTCACTTCAGCATAAGACAAAGTAGAAATTTCAACTCAACCTCTTCGACAATTGTCCATGTTGGATAAATCCCCTCACCTCCTGGTCTACAGTGCCTTGCAAAAGTATTCACCCCCCTTGGCTTTTTACCTATTTTGTTACATTACGGCCTTTAGTTCAATGTTTTTTTTAATCTGAATTATATGTGATGGATCAGAACACAATCGTCTAAGTTGGTGAAGTAAAATTAGAAAAATATATACAAAAAACTATTTTTCAGAAATAAAAAAAACAGATAATTGGCATGTGCGTATGTATTCACCCCCTTTGTTATGAAGCCCATAAAAAGCTCTGGTCCAACCTACAGAAGTCACATAATTAGTGAAATGATGTCCACCTGTGTGAAATCTAAGTGTCACATGATCTGTCATTACATATACACACCTTTTTGAAAGGCCCCAGAGGCTGCAACACCTAAGCAAGAGGCACTAACCAAACACTGCCATGAAAACCAAGGAACTCTCCAAACAAGTAAGGGACAATGTTATTGAGAAGTATAAGTCAGGGTTAGGTTATAAAAAATATCCAAATCTTTGATGATCCCTAGGAGCACCAACAAATCTATCATAACCAAATGGAAAGAACATGGCGCAACAGCAAATCTGCCAAGAGACGGCTGCACACCAAAACTCACGGACCGGGTAAGGAGGGCATTTATTTAGAAAGGCAGCACAGAGACCTAAGGTAACCCTGGAGGAGCTGCAGAGTTCTGTACATAGGACTATCTTTACATAGGACGACAATAAGATGTATGCTCCATAGAGTTGGGCTTTATGGCAGAGTGGCCAGAAGAAAGCCATTACTTTCAGCAAGAAACAAAATGGCACGTTTTAAGTTTACGAAAAGGCATGTGGGAGACTCCCAAAATGTATGGAGAAAGGTGCTCTGGTCCGATGAGACTAAAATTGAACTTTTTGACTCTCAAAGAAAACGCTATGTCTGGCGCAAACCCAATGCATCACATAACCCAAAGAACACCATCCCCACAGTGAAACATGATGGTGGCAACAGTCGGAACTGGGAAACTGGTCAGAGTTGAGGGAACGACTGATCCGGCTAAATACAGGGATATTTTTGAGCAAAACTTGTACCACTCGGTGTGTGATTTGAGGCTAGGATGGAGGTTCACCTTCCAGCAGAACAATGACCCCCAAACACACTGCTAAAGCAACACTTGAGTGGTTTAAGGGGAAACCAAAAACCAAACCAAATGTGTTGGAATGGCCTACTCAAAGCCCAGACCTCAATCCAATAGAAAATCTGTGGTCAGACTTAAAGATTACTGTTCACAAGCGCAAAGCATCCAACTCGAAGGAGATGGAGCAGTTTTGCAAGGAGGAATGGGCAAAAATCCCAGTGGTAAGATGTGGCAAGCTCATAGAGACTTATCCAAAGCTACTTGGAACTGTGATAGCCACAAAAGGTGGCTCTACAAAGTATTGACTTTAGGGGGGTGAATAGTTATGCACACTGACTTTTTTCTATTTTGTCCTATTTGTTGTTTGCTTCACAATAAAAAAAAATAAACCATCTTTAAAGTTGTGGGCATGTTCTGTAAATGAAAGCAAATCCTCAAACTATCCATGTTAATTCCAGGTTGTAAGGTAACAAAACTCGAAAAATGCCAAGGGGGGTGAATACTTTTGCAAGGCACTGTAGTAGCAAATGTAGGTGTTGGTTTTCCCATCACTTTCTGTCCAATTGGTAATGTTTACCAGAAAAAATATAGAGGTTGAACCTTTTCAGTGGGGACAAAGACAGCTATAAAAACTTGACAGGAGTTCTAACACTTTCATAATCTATCCAAAATTGTAATACAGTTGCAATAAAAAGTATGTGAACTCTTTTGGAATGATATGGATTTCTGCACAAATTGGTCATAAAATGTGATCTGATCTTCATCTAAGTCACAACAATAGACAATCACAGTCTGCTTAAACTAATAACACACAAAGAATTAAATGTTACCATGTTTTTATTGAACACACCATGTAAGCATTCACAGTGCGGGTGGAAAAAGTATGTGAACCCCTAGACTAATGAGATCTCCAAGAGCTAATTGGAGTGAGGTGTCAGCCAACTGGAGTCCAATCAATGAGATGAGATTGGAGGTGTTGGTTACATCTGCCCTGCCCTATAAAAAACACACACCTGTTCTGGGTTTGCTTTTCACAAGAAGCATTGCCTGATGTGAATGATGCCTCGCACAAAAGAGCTCTCAGAAGACCTACGATTAAGAATTGTTGACTTGCAACTCCAAAAGCCTTGCTGTTCATCAGTCCACGGTAAGACAAATTGTCTATAAAATTGTCTATAAATGGAGAAAGTTCACCACTGCTGCTACTCTCCCTAGGAGTGGGTGTCCTGTAAAGATGACTGCAAGAGCACAGCTCAGACTGCTCAGTGAGGTGAAGAAGAATCCTAGAGTGTCAGCTAAAGACTTACAAAAGTCTCTGGCATATGCTAACATCCCTGTTAGTGAATCTACGATACGTAAAACACTAAACAAGAATAGAATTCATGGGAGGATACCACAGAGGAAGCCACTGCTGTCCAAAAAAATATTGCTGCATGTTCACAGTTTGCACAAGAGCACCTGGATGTTCCACAGCAGTACTGGCAAAATATTCTGTGGACAGATGAAGCCAAAGTTGAGTTGTTTAGAAGAAACACACAACAGTATGTGTGGAGGAAAATAGGCACAGCACACCAACATCAAAACCTATTGTTGTGACTTAGATGAAGATCAGATCACATTTTATGACCAATTTGTGCAGAAATCAATATCATTCCAAAAGGGTTCACATACTTTTTATTGCAACTGTACATTTAAAGGGTAAATTTAAACTTTAAATTGTAATTCCACTTTGGTTAAGAAAAAAACAATGCCCTCTGAGTGATCAATGTACATTGCAGGTATTTTAATAAACTGTGTTGCAGATTCCTACTTTTTTGTGCTCTGAAGAAATAGCTGTTTTTTTCAAAATGTCCTTTGCAAAGGTGACGGTCTGGTTCATTGTAATCAGCTGGTGCATTCTCAGTGTTCTGATAAGAAAAGCCACAGTGTCAGCATCCCTTTAGAAGTATTTAACTCTTGGAAAGTATTTTACCAAAACTGAAATTCATGTTGAAGAGGGTCATACTTACATCCTCTGTGCAAGGGTTTTGCACAGAGTGGCCCCGATCCGCCTCAGTGGCGCTCCTGGCTCCTCCTCTTCTCGAGTGCCCCCACGGAGTAGCTCTTTTCCTGAGTGCACTCCATTGACACAGACAGCAGGACTCAGCCCCGCCCCCGGCTCCCGTGTCACTGGATTTGATTGACAGCAGCATGCCACAGTATAATGCCACAGTATAGTGACGGCGGTTAAAGTTAGGTTGTTAGGTATTTTGTCACTCGGTTTATCGTTCAAATGTATTGTCACGTTTGCTGTGCTTCCTGTTTGCTGGTGTTTGGATGGATTTTGGTTTCACTGTAAATAATCTTACCTAAAGCATACACAGTCTGGTCTCAGTTTCCTAAGTGTAGCCACGCAAGTCTGGATTGCTGCTGATTCCTGACAAGCAGGGCTGCTGTTATAAAGCATAGGGCCCCATACGGACAACCTAAAACTGGGCCCCATACAGTCAATGCTTCAGTTATGAATGAACACAGTGAATGATCGGTACCGATAACTCATTGTGTTCATTCTGGAAAAGAAAGGGCTGGTAAATATGACATTTACCAGACCCTTACCCCACGCTCTATCTTGAAGGATCATATTGTGTGCTTACAGCTTCGGGCAGGAAGGAGAGCAAGGAAGCCTGAAGCACTGAGGAGGTGGGGGGGGGGCAAACAGGGGGGCCTTGGCAGCAGGGAAAAACATATGGTGCACATCAAGGGTGATCTGTATGGCAGAGAGTGGCAATTACTGTAACCAATCCCCTGTATGGCTCTCTCTGGAGTAGCTGAAAGCCAATGGGAGGGAGAAGAGAAGAAACCAGCTTTCAGCTACTGCAGAGAGAGCCATACAGGGGATTGGATCCAGCTGACAAATACTGTACAGAACTCCTCCTGGTTGTCATATTACATTGAATTTCACAGACAATGACAGTAGCTGCAGACTAAACAGGAAAACATTAATATAAAATGTTTTTTTATCAATTGTGTATCCTTTTTTTTTTGGGCCAATTTTTTTTCCACGAAAGTAGAGTCACCCTTTATGAGCAATTTGGATTGCCAGGACACTAAAAGCCCAGAACAACACTCATGTGACAAAAGCTGATGCCAGTTGTAGGCCAAGCGGCGGATCTGGGACCCATTCCCTTTGGCCTTGGACTGGATGCACCAGGGATGGTGATCCCAGGGACAGGAATGACTACAGAGAGGGACCCTATATGGAGGAAGGTTCCATGTTAGAGAGGGAGGTGGGAAACTGAAGGTATAGTAACCTAAACCCAAGACTTATAGGTAACATTGGATGGCACAGTGGTGTAGTGGGTAGTACTCTCACCTAGCAGTAAAAAGGGTCGCTGGTTCAAATCCCAACCATGACACTACCTGCCTGGAGTTTGCATGTTCTCCCTGTGCCTGCATGGGTTTCCTCCGGGTACTCCGGTTTCCTCCCACACTCCAAAGACATGCTGGTAGGTTAATTGGCTTCTGTCCAAAATTGGCCCTAGTATATGAATGTGAGTTGGGGACCTTGGATTGTGGGATCCTTGAGGGACCAATGTGAGTGTGTGATATATGTGTGGACAGCTGCATAAATTGTTGGCACTATATGGGTGGTACCTTAAATAAATTATAATATAATAGATGAGCATCTTAATGAGACACAATGTACAGGGAAAGGGACAATTGTAGACACTCACTCTGGATGGACTGGTGTCTTTATTCTACCTTACTAACTATGTAACTATCCTATTTTATTTATTGTGTCCAGGGTTCAGCTTTAACTTTCCAATGGCAAACGTGTAGGATGATGATTCCAAGATTAAAAGTGGTTTATTGTCAGCATTTGCCTATTACTGCAAACTATTTTTATGGCTTCATTAAATAAACATTCATTCAAACAAACACAGGGCCTCTGCTGTAAGTATGGAATGCTCAATGCAGAGAAAATCCAATCAATTTTCATATAATCAATACAGGCCTAATTCCAAGTCCAGCAAAGAGAGTAAAATTCACCTGCTGGGATGAATTTAATAGGAGCCGCTCTGCTCCATTACACAAATTACATGTGAAAAATTATACTGTGTGTAAACTGTAGGATTGATGCTTGTTTAATTCATGAGAAAATACATTATAGCAGAACTAGACGGTTCAGCCTGCCAAGTTCAAGAGGGTTTCAGTGAAGGCATCTGCTGATATTTCATGCTTATCATTTGTGAGCCATACTCCACCTGCGGTGGTCCACATAACTTACAGTGCAGTGAAAAGTGTCTGCTTGTCTTTTAATGTAAGACATACAAGGCAGCACAGCCAAACCGCAGCATGTTGTGGTTTTGCAACTTTTCATCTTTGACACTGGTGTATTTGATTCTTGGTAAGTTTGCATATAAGTTTGCATATGAATCATAGGCTAGAATAAAGCACTACATGCATACATGGTGATAGACATGTGATCTTGGCTAAAGGGGTTAATGGTGGCCAAGTGACACAAAATAATATCCTTATTCTTCAAAAATACAAATAGTTCTTAGCCCTAAGTCTATATCGGGAGTGAGCAAGGGAGGGTGGCTACATTCCTATATACAGTACACTGTGGCACCATTGAGAAGGAACGTAGCCATCCTCTAACAGGAAGTCAGATCACAACAGCAAAGAAAAGGAATTTGGAAATTAGAAGGAGGCTAAAAGCAATAGAAGGTAATTTTATATATTCATATTCAGATACTAATGGTAGCAGGCAGGTAATCTTTTGCTATATTTAAACCGCGGAAAAAACAAAACAAGACAAAAAGAGGGGTTACCAAAGCTGGCTTAGCCTCACATAAGCCCAAACAAATATCTCCAAGGAAGCAAAAGTATTGGTACCTGTCATCAACAAGGAGTTCACATAGCCTTTTGGAAATTCGAAAATTTGAGAATCCGAAAATAAGAACGAAAATTCAAATGATGACAATCCGAAAATTCGAAAGTCTAAAATAATAACTAACTAGTAATAACTTACCTATTACTAACTCTTAAATTATAGGTATTGGAATTTCCTTTCAAATTTGGCTGTTAGTGAACGTAACAAATACAAATTCAGTTACGAAGTTACGAATTATCCAAAATAACGAATGCCGTATCTAAACAAATGAACGTAACGAATTAATAATAATAAAAAACAATAAATATAATAATGAAAACATTTTATTGTTATTGTTATTATTATTATTATTATTATTATTATTATTAATTCATTCCATTCCATTTGTTTAGGTGGCATTCGTTATTTCGTAACTTCAGAAAAATTCGTATTCGTTGACTAGCAGACAAATTTGAAAGGAAATTCCAATACCTATAATTTAATAGTAGGGGTAGGACATAATAATTAATATTACATATCCATTTGTATTTACAGTTTACTTCTGTACCCAACTCCTGATGAATGGCAGATAGCCATGAAACGCATCGAGTTTCCATGGGGTGCTCAGTCAAGCCTGGCTTACTACCTATTCACTGGCCCATATATATCTTTTATACATTTAAAATTCATTGAGTAATATGTAACCAATGTGTATGTGCATCTATCTTACAGCAGCTCTGATGCATATGGGTTACCAATGCCTGTTAATAGGAAATACCTTGTATTATACTCTATTATTACCTACTATCTCTTATGTGCTGCCAAGTTGACATATATGTATCTATTACGTTTTTGCCATGTGTATGTGCAGATATATGAAAATACTTTTTTTATCTGTTTTATATTATTGTTACAAATAAATAATGTTTACCAACCACTCTACCTCCACAAGTCATTTGCCTCATTTAAAGTCCCACATCCCCCCTTTTTTGGTTACGTACTCGTACTCGGGATGGAGGTACATATAATGTGCCTCATTTAAAGTCCCAAACTCCCCCCCTTTTTGATAATTTAATAGTTAGTTAATGTTTTGAATTTTTGGATTTTTGTTCTTTCAAGGTTTCGGATTTTCTTTCTTATTTTCGGATTTTCAAATTTTTGTATTTTCGAATTTCTGAATTTTCGAAATTACGTATTTACGAATTTTCGGATTTTCAAATTTACGAATTTACGAATTTTCGAATTTACGAATTTCGATCAAAACGAATGACACGAATAACGAAAAAAACTAACAAAAAACGAATTAAACAAAAACGAACAAATTTTTCGGCAGTACACGTCTATCTAATATAACAATATTTATTTTTTTAAAAAATCCTACATAGCTTAATACTTCAAAAATGACAGCAGACTGTATTGGCCCAGATGTATCAAATACTGTGTCCAACTTATATCTCTCAACAGACATTTCAAAGGATGGGGTTTATAACTCAACATATCGTTCAAACTAGGGGGTGTAGTAGCTCTCAGATTATATATCCATTGTGCTTCTTTAGAGAGGACTTTTGGATCTATATTTCCTCCTCTAGGGTCTTCAGGGACAATGTCCAGGACCGCAAATTTGATAACAGACTCATCAAAGTTATAACTTCATCAGACCCATTATCATCACAAGGATGTTTTCATCCTTCCAATTATTTTTTTAATGTTGAATTGCCAAAAAGAACTGCTGTGTGTAGGACTATCATAAGGTAAGTGATGTTCAGGTAGCTCCAATTAAAGCAGGAGTCTCAAACTGGCGGTCCTCCAGCTGTTGCGAAACTACAAGTCCCATCATGCTTCTGCCTGTTGGAGTCATACTTGTTACTGTCAGCCTTGCAATTCTTCATGGGACATGTAGTTTCACAACAGCTGGAGGGCCGCCAGTTTGAGACCCCTGATCTAAAGGCTAATCCTCCCCTCTGACGAAGACCACATGACCAATGTTCTGGCACTGATACTCTAAGGGGGGCTGCAGCTCTGTTTCCTGCAGTAAAAACATATTTCAGTACATTTTTATTCATTCATTAGCTTTCAGCATAGGTAGTTTTCATATTTTTGTAACCATAACCATAATAATTTTGGGACCATTCACATTTATACAGCGATCAGTGCGATTAAAAATGCATTGATTACTGTGTAAATGTGACTGGCAGTGAAGGGGTTAACCACTAGGGGGCGCTGTAGGGGTTAAGTGTGTTCTAAGGAGTGATTCGAACTGTAGGGGGATGGGCTATGTTTGACACAACACTGATCACCGCTCCTGATTACAGGGAGCTGATCAGTGTCCTGTCACTAGGCAGAACGGGGAAATGCTTGTTTACATCAGCATTTCCCCGTTCTTCCCCCCCCGTGAGACGATTGCGCGTATCTACGCGGACAAAGGGTCTGCGGGACCCACGATCACACTCTGAGTGGCAGCATTTGATGGGCACAGTGGCGGCATTTGATGGGCACAGTGGCGGAATTTGATAGGGCACAGTGGCAGTATGTGATGGGCACAGTGGCGGCATTTGATGGGCACAGAGGCGGGATTTGATGGGCACAGTGGCAGCATTTGATGGCACAGTGGCAGCATTTGATGGGCACAGTGGTGGTATTTGATGGGCATAGTGGTGGCATTTGATGGGCACAGAGGTGGCATTTGATGGGCACAGTGGCAGCATTTGATGGCACAGTGGCAGCATTTGATGGGCACAGGGGCGGTATTTGATGGGCACAGTGGTGGCATTTGATGGCACAATGACTGCGTTTGATGGGCACAGTGGCTGCAATTGATGGACACAGTGGCTGTAAATTAATGGGCACAGTGGCTGCATTTGATGGGCACAGTGGCTGCAATTGATGGGCACAGTGGCTGCAATTGATGGGCATAGTGGCTGCATTTGATGGGCACAGTGGCTGCATTTGATGGGCACAGTGGCTGCAATTGATGGGCACAGAGGCTGCAATTAATGGGCACAGTGGCTGCGTTTGATGGGGCACAGTGGCTGCGTTTGATGTAACAGTGGCTGCAATTGATGGGCACAGTGGCTGCAATTAATGGGGACAGTGGCTGCAATTGATGGGCACAGTGAGGCTGCAATTGATGTTTTTTTTTTCAGAATTTTTCATTTTGTTTGTGCCCCCCCAAACATTTTGAGCACCAGCCGCCACTGGCATGTGCAAAGTGCTCCATGCATGCTGAAATCAATGCAAACTCATTAAAGAGGAGTTCCGCCCCCACCCTCCCCTAAGAGAATTAAAATACCAATACTGTAGCTGCTGACTTTTAATATTAGGACACTTACCTGTCCAGGGTTCCCGCATGTCGACACCTCAGCCGATTTTCGGATTTGCTCTCGGGTTTTGCCACCGCCATTCCTGGTAAGGGAAACTGGCAGGTTCTTTACTGCACATGTGCGAAGCGTGCTGCGCTTTCTGAATGGCACAGTGGAGGGAGGAGGAGGAGGGGGGGGGCCGAACTTCTGAGGGGCGATGCAGTCAAAAACAGGTACCCATTCCCCCCCTCCCCCCTGAAAGGTGCCAAATGAGCCTAAAGAGGAAGGGGTGTGGTTTACAGATGATAGGGTGGGTCTTAAACAGGAAGGGGTGTGGCCTTGACAGGAAGAGGTGGGTCGTATTTAAATTAAGGGGTGCATTAGTTTAGCCAGGCCTAGGGCAGCGCAAAACCTAAATACACCACTGCGTAGCTCCATATTGACATCGAAAAATGAGAGGCTCTAGGACTCTCCATTTGCATCCATAAGGTAAACGTCATAAGGCATAAAAAGAGAAAAAAAAAAGTGAAAGGAAGAAGAAAAGAGATAAGAAGAAAGATGTAGGAGTCGATTCCCTCAGCTCAGGCCCCCCCGACCACCTAATTCCGGGAACTATGGGGCTTGAAGGTATTTAGTCCAGGGGGACCACAATTTTTTGAATGTGGCTTGTTTTTTGGCTAGAGTTACACTTTAAGGAATATAACCCCTTTGCTTGTATACTCACCTTCTCCTGCATTGGACTCTTCAAATGATTCCAGCGCCCAAGTCTCGGCATTAAGAATCTGACACTTTGGGTTTTTTTTTTTTTTTTTACGAAAGGCAAATCCACTTTGCACTACAAGTGCAAACTACAAGTACAAAGTGCACTTGGAAGTGCAGTCGCTGTAGATCTGAGGGGAAGATCTGAAATGAGGGGAAGCTCTGCTGATTTTATCATCCAATCAAGTGCAAGCTAAAATGCTGTTTTTTATTTTCCTTGCATGTCCCCCTCGGATCTACAGCGATTGCACTTCCAAGTGCACTTGTAGTGCAAAGTGGATTTGCCTTTAGTAAATAACCCCCTTTGCCTTTACTTTAACATTGGAGCTGGGCTTTAAGAGGATTGCTGCTCTAAACATCTCTGTTGTAATGACAGAGCTGTTCAAAATCATTTAATCATCCAGTCATGTTCAAGGCACATCATCTTCTATCTACAGCTGTATGCTAGGAGGCAGTAAGAGTACGATTCTAATGAAGTCAATTCAGCTATGCAGTATGCGTACTCTGATTTCTACTGCTCCTCTAGTCTGTTTTACTACATAGCTGTAAAATAAACCATATAAAGCTCTTAATCTTGCCTGATGGTCACCAGCAGGAGGTAACCAATTAAATTTACACAAGGAATATGCAATTTTCACTGAATGAAAAAGAAACACAGATGGTTTCAGTGTTTTCTGTACTGAACATTCTTCGCAGGAAAATATCTAAAAATACTACACCTCCTCTTTAACCGCTTGCCAACCGCCCCATTGCAAATTTACTGCTACAGGGCGGCCGCTCTGTGCAGAATCACATATATATATATATATATATATATATATATATATATATATATACATATATATGTGATTCTGCACTTCCAGGTTTTGGGCGCGAGTGTGCGCCGCCGGTGTCTCGCTCCCGATGTCCACCGGGATCATTAGGTACACCAACAGAATAACAGTCTGCCTATGTAAACAAGGCAGAATGTAATTCTATCAGTACAGAAGACATGGATCCTGTGTTCCTGTAAAGCAGTGGTTCTCAACCTCAGTCCTCAAGTACCCCCAACGACCATGTTTTCAGGTTTTCCTTTAGTTTGCACAGCTGTTTTAAATCGATATCGATGACATGGCATAGCTCCCAACTGTCCCTGATTTGGAGGGACTGTCCCTGATTTGGAGCAATGTCCCTCATTCCTCCTCTTTGTCTCTCATTTTGGTCTGATCTATATAGATGTATATAAAATGCACTTTTTATCTATCAAAAGGTGTTTTCCAGCACTAAACCTTTCATCTGATTTCTAAATTGCTGCATTTGTAAATTCCAAAAGCCAATATAAAGAAATAGTAAAGGGTAAAAAAGCACTTTTGGGTTTAATCAATCTTTTATTTTTTGTACAATTCTCCTTTAAGGGGGCGTGTCAAGGGGTGTGTCCTATGCCTGCATACTTTTGCTGATAGGTGTCCCTCATTCCCATTTTAAAAAGTTGGGAGGTATGACATGGTATTGATAAGAGCTATTTTATCTAAGGGAAGTTCCCATAACCTGGTCCGTTGGGGGGGGTACTTGAGGACTGAGATTGAGAACCACTGCTTTAAAGCAAAAACACTGATCCATGTCTTCCACTAGTACAAGCACCTTACAATATGAGAATCTCAGATATACACTGAGAATAATGAATTTAGTAAGCCAGTGACTGTACAAACATTATGCAAAAAACATAAAAATAAAACATAAATAATATATAAATCCAAAAACGTGGTGTGTACACAATATTGGTACAAGTGGAAAGTCACTAGATAGTGGAATTGTCATGAATGACATATATAGTAGTCACAATCATATTGTAGTAGTCCATAAAGGAAAATGCTGGAAGTGACCCAAATAAAGTGAAGATAATATACGGTGACTTTGGTGAAAAAATTGATAGAAGATCCACCACCTTATATTCTTAAAGGCTTACCAGAGGGATTGGACACAGATGGGTGTACACCCATTGGGTCAATCAAGCTTGAAAAAATAATGGTCCCGGAAGGCAGCTGCCGCAAAAGACACAGGTTCCAAGGGATCATAGAAACTTGCAATGATGTGTTTACAGGAGTTTGCCCAAAAAACATCTTCTCAGGCCAAACGAGCACCTTCCCCACAGTAGTAAAGCACTGGCCAGGCACACAGTTAACCCTTTGATCGCCCCTGATGTTAACCCCTTCCTTGCCAGTGCCATTAGTACAGTGACAGTGCATGTTTTTATCACTGATCACTGTAAAAATGTCACCTGTCTCAAAAAAAGTGTCAGTTAGGTGTCCGATTTGTCTGCTGCAATATCGCAGTCCTGCTACAAGTCGCTAATCGCCTGCCATTACTAGTAAAAAATAAAATATAAATAAATAAAAATATTGCATAGTTTTTGCGCAAAGCCTATTGAGATTTTTTTACCAAAAAAATAAGTAGCTGAATATATATTGACCTAAATTGATAAAGAAATTAGATTTTTTACATTTTTTTATTGGATGTGTTTTAGAGCAAAAAAGTAAAAAAATATTGTTTTGTTTTTTTCAAAATGTTGGTCATTTTTTGTATCTAGCACAAAAAAATAAAAACCGCAGAGGTGATCAAATACCACCAAAAGAAAGCTCTATTTGTGGGGGAAAAAAGGACATCAATTTTATTTGGGTATAGCGTCGCACGATCGCGCAATGTCAGTTTAAGTAACCCGGTCCTGTATCACCAAAAACGGCCTGGTCAGGAAGGGGGGTAAATCTTTCAGTGGTCAAGTGGTTAAAGATGATACATCTCAACAAGTGAATTCATTATAATACACAGCTGTGGTACAATTGGAAATATAGTCTGCCATGATGGCGGTAATTTCATATTCACCCTGTTTTGCCATGTGGTTCCTATGCATGCCCTCCGGCAGACATATTGTAATGCAGTTCACTCAATCCACTTGAAGTGTGTATTATATAGTAAGTGCCTCGAGTGTTTTTATTATAAATAAAGAGCATATACTATGACAGGTAGTAATATTGTGATTACACAGTAAAATATATAAGGAAATCTTATTACACATATATTCTGTATTTTATTATAGTCTACATAGCATACTTTCAAACAGTGGTATGTGTATCCCAGGGGCTATAGCTGAATGGTTCAAGGGATATTATTAAGGACAATTTATACATTATACATTCATATACATTATGTAAATAATATTTCATATATAAACAGATCTGAGCTTTAGTGATACTATTAATAATGCAGGTATTTGCTAGCCACTGGCTTTTACATCAAGGTAAATTCCTCAGCAGATCAAAGGCTTTGTGTGTTGATTTGTATATAAGTTCTTTGTTTCTTATGGTTACAAGTTAAAAAAAAAGAAAAAAGAAAATATATATTTTCTTCTTTTTCTCTGGTTACTATGACATGTAACTAAGCATATTGTATATTAATATTATCCAGTCTTCAACCCATTCAGCAGGTGAAGCTCCTTTTCACATGGTTCCCTTTGTGTTCTTTGCCGTATAACAATACTACATCTAGAACTATAGTTAGCCATGTGCTAATGGATCCGTTAGTGAGAGTTGGAGTGGAATTGATAAGGACTGTTTAGTGGAAATACTACAATGCTCCTGCAATAAATTAGCAGGTAAAAAAAAAAAACAATAGGGGGCGTGGCTTGGCGCGCGATGGAGATGGCAGCCTAAACGAGGAGCTCTGTCAGACCAGCGGCCCAAACTAGTCTTTCTGCCGCACAGCAAGCGACGATGAGCAGGCAGAATCGTTGCTCACAGCACACCCGTTCCCGCCGCTCTACCGCTGCATCAGCCGGGAGGAACATCTCAGAGATTATTAGGAATCAAGCCGTGATACAGAAAGTGACTGCAGGAGGGAAGATGGCGCCGATGCAGCGTGAGGAGGATCTCAGCGAAGACTCCCTGTCTGCTACAGAGGACAATGGTAGGAGAGGGGCACGTCCTGATCATCCACTAACTTATGCAGATATGTCAGGCTTTGCTGCTGACATCAAAGCCTCGTTCTCTGCAGCTATCACGGACCTCAAAACCAACCTGTTAGTTCTCACAGAGAAGATGGCCACCGCTGAATTAGCAGGAAAGCACAGAGATAAAGCCATAAACAGGCTGGACAGGGTGGTTTCCTCTCATGCACTCCACTTTATTGAGATGAACAGACACCTGGAAGATCTCGATAACAGGGGGAGAAGGAACAACATTAGAGTTCGAGGTATACCAGAATCAGTCGATGCAGACCAAATAACTCATGTACTGCAGAGGGTTTTTAATAGCCTCCTGGAGAGACCAGAGGACACGGACATTGAATTTGTCAGAGCGCATAGAGCTCTAAGAGCCAGAGGCCCAGATATACTTCCCCCTCGTGACATCAATTGTTGCCTGCAAAGCTTTTCTCTTAAAGAGGAGATCATGTACAAGGCACGCAGAAATGAGCAGATTGTGTTCAACGGCGCTCACATAACTCTATTTCAAGATCTTTCCCAAATTACGCTGAAAAATCGCAGGGCCCTGCGACCCTTGTTAGAGGTGCTACGGGCAAAAGATCTCCGGTACACGTGGTGCTTCCCATTTGCCCTCTCAGTGTCGCACAATGGCAAACAACACTTTCTCCGCACTCCAAGTGACCTTCAGGAGTTTTGCAGCTAGGTGAGATTGACCTACCGGAGTGGTATCAGGAGTTTTTACTCCCATCCGGAGACAGAACCCCACCACACTCCCCTATGGTGACCCCAGAGAAGCATCACGCCAAGAAACAGAAGCAGAGTCGGCAGGAAGGTTCAATCGCTGGCACTCCAAGGGGCAAAGCACACTCCTCCAGGATGTTAATGGATGCATGAGCGCGAGAATCCTATCACCTACCGATGTTCTGCTTCGCTCAGGTTTCAACTCACACCTTAGCATATGTGCTAATTGAGCAGATACTCTGTTAATTCTACAGTTAAGTTTTCACGCAAGGACTTCCCATTCCGGATCATTCGACACCTGGAGGAAAAGACCTACTACTACTAGTGTCGTCCTTGTTTATGGTCCCTCTCCTTTTTTTTTTTTTTTTTTTTCTTTTTTTTTACACATGGGAGGGATAACGTGGGCTGTTTGGCAGAGACCTGGGAACCTCCTAACCACTCACCAGGGGGTCCCACAAGATCCCTATGGTGAATCACACTAACCTTTGCTCCACTCACTGTGAACTTGTCAGCCTAACGGGAACTTGGGAGACAACGTTTCAGCCCAGGGCATTGCTATGTACCCCACTCAGAGGACACGACACATCTTGTTGGTTGGCTTGTCCCTACGAGAAGCCCAGATGGACTATGGTGCTTGTTCGGCCTACCTAGGGACTTAGCAAGATTCTCTTACCTCCTATCTATTTTAAATGTCACTACAAGCCGGATGGGGACTCTTAGCTCAATGTAGAGTTTCTGCTTATACTTCCCTCTGTGTGTTTCTGTTTTTTTTGTTTTTTGGTTCCTGCACTAAGTGACTCCCGTAAGGGAAGGGGGAGGGGAAAGGTAGGGAGGCGACTATGCGTTTCACGTCCTGATCCCACCACCCCATATATTTCTATAAGTTATTATTATAGTTATTGCTTGTTCCGCTCCGTTTTCTTGGTTGGAGCCCCGCTCTAACAGTCAAAGCGGCAGAAAAGACCATCAGGCACTACCCACTTGCTAAAATGGGCCCTGGTCTGGCTGTCCTAAGTCCCTGATAGTTCATTTCATTTTTTTTTTCTTCTACTTTTGTTAAGTTGGGACTGATATCTGACCGCGTGCCTACCGCGTCCCCACAGAGTGTGTCAGAGGGGTTATAGACCCACTCTCACACACTAAATATTGACCCACTCAGACGTTGTTATTGTCTGGGAGGGTTGTAAATCTCACTCTCCGTACTCTTATTTCTAATTTCTCACTATACTCATATCTTTCTGTCTATTTCTTCCCATTTTTCTTAGTCACTGATTGAGGTGGTACAACTACGTTTGAGTATTTAAATTCTAACAAGTACTTTTTATAGTTGTGATTACAGGTACTGTCTGCAGTCTCTCTCTGGTCCTGAACAATGGCTTACTCTGCGTTAGGTCGAACCCCTACGGTGGTATCTCACAACGTCAAAGGCCTAAACATTCCGGAGAAACGCACTACTCTCTTGCGGGAATTAAAAAAAGGTAAGCCTAAAATTGTTTTCCTGCAAGAGACCCATTTTAAGACAAACCAGGTTCCCAGGCTCACCGACTCCTACTTCATAGAGGCACACCACGCCACAAACGACAGCTCCAAATCTAAAGGAGTGACAATACTGCTCAGTAGGGAGGCTTCATTCGAGATCACAGACAAATTGGTTGATCCAGGGGGAGATATATTTTTGTCAAAGGGAAATGTTCTGAGGTGCCCACCACATTAGCGAATGTTTATTTCCCTAATACCTCCCACTTGTCCTTTTGCAAAAAGCTTATGAGGGAGTTAGAGGGTTTCAGCACAGGCCGCTTAATCTTAGGGGGAGATTTTAACATTCCCTTAAACCCGTTAGTAGATACGTCAACAGGGAAAACCTTCATTACCTATAAAATATTAAAAAAAATTAAAATTCTCCTCCACTCTTTAGATTTAGTTGACACTTGGCGCTTCCTACACCCTGAGGACAAAGATTTCTCCTTCTATTCAATCCCACATGATCGCCACTCCAGGATTGATTACCTCTTTATCACACAGAGGGATCTCCATATAGTCAGAGAGGCAAACATAGGGATACAGACAATTTCTGATCATGCCCCAGTTTCCATTGGCCTAAACTTGACCGATACCCCGGCCAGATCGGGAACTTGGAGACTAAATTCCTCTCTCATAACAGATCCAGTTCTGCTGTCCACACTGACTGCAGCTTTGAAAGAGTTCTTCAGGCATAATGTGACCCCGGGCATGGACCCACTGATGGTTTGGGAGGCCCACAAGTGCTCCATCAGGGGAGAGCTAATTAGGATGGGTGCACAAAAAAAGAAAGACCAAGAAAAGGAAATTCTCCAATTAACGCAAAAAATCCATCATCTAGAAACCTTACACAAGCAATCCTTGACATCCAGATCGGCGACTACTCTTCTCGAGACAAGATTGACCCTTAAACAGCTTCTAGAATCCAAAACGAAACGCTTCCTTTTCTTTAGAAAAAAAATATACTACGAGCAAGGTGACAAACCCGGCTATCTGCTTGCCAGGGCATTGAGGGGACCCACTCCTAAATTTAACATCTCAGGCATTCAAAATAAGAGTGGCAGGGTGGATAGAACAACGGACAAAATAGCAAAACACTTCCAGGAATTCTATACCAATTTATACAATCTCCCAACCCAACACAGACCACATGATTTGCAGGGAGAAAGGCTCCAGGTGATGCGGGATTTCTTGAGGGGTTCAGGCCTCCCTTCGCTTACAGCGGAGGACGCCGCATCACTCGAGAGTCCCGTGGACCTGTCGGAACTCAAACTCGCTATTAAAGATTTAAAACACGGTAAGAGCCCGGGTCCTGACGGATTCATGGCCATATACTAGCAAGACATTCGTTGACACATTATCTCCACACCTCCAAGACGCATTCAATTCCCTATCAAAGCCAAGAACGGTCCCCCCAGAGTTTTTATTGGCCTTTATTACCGTGTTACCCAAGCCAGATAAGGATCCGCTTCACTGTTCTAGCTATAGGCCTGTATCGCTACTGAATTTAGATGTGAAGATATTGGCCAAAATCATCTCCAATAGACTGAAACCTCTATTACATAATGTGATAGGACCGGAACAGGCGGGCTTTATGCCTGGAAGAGAGGCAAGGGATAACGTCACCAAAGCCCTAAACCTGATTCACGCTGCCCATGGACGAAAGATCGAGGGTCTTCTCCTGTCTACGGACGCGGAGAAGGCCTTCGATCGAGTAGCCTGGGACTACATGTTTGAAACTTGCAAACACATAGGCCTGGGACCAGGAATGATGGCCTGGATAACCTTCCTCTACCAAAACCCTTCAGCCAGACTCAAAATAAACGGTTCACTATCCAATAAAGTAAGCATAAACAATGGGACAAGACAGGGTTGTCCATTGTCGCCCCTGCTATTCATAATATCACTAGAACCATTTGTTAGACGAATCATAGCAAATACAGCTGTAAAGGGATTTGAGGTCATAGGGCGTGAATTCAAAGTAGCGGCATATGCCGATGACCTACTCTTCTTCTTGACTGATCCACATATATCCATCCCCTCCCTTATGAGAGAGTTCGCAATATTTGGTTATATTTCTAACCTTAAGATAAACTTTTCGAAATCGGAGGCGATGAATATTTCACTCCCAGAACAAACACTAAAGACAATTCAGAACAATAGTCCATTCAAGTGGGAAGCACAGGCCATCAAATACCTGGGAGTTTGGCTTACACCTAAGCTGTCCTCTATCTTCTCCCGAAACTTCCTTCCCCTTCTCAAAACCATAGAAAAAGATATACAAACCTGGCACACGGGGTTCTTTTCGTGGTTTGGCAGGGTGGCCATTTGCAAAATGGCCATACTGTCTAAAATTCTATATTTATTACGCACACTCCCCATTAAAATCCCACTAAGCTTTTTTAGATCGCTTCAGGCCCTTCAAATGCGATTCATTTGGGCACACAAATCACCACGTATTACATTTTCCCTACTAACAAGAGCCAAAGCAGTGGGTGGGTTGGGGATACCAGATTTTAAAATGTACTACCATGCCACGCACATTGCCAGGATCATAGACTGGCATTGTCATGGCGGCATAAAGGATTGGGTGTCGTTGGAAAATGATTTTAGCCCAATTCCCTTGATGTTCTCCCCCTGGATACCAAAACTCAAATACCCCCCGACTCTGAGAGTCCACCCTTTGATAGGGACCACTTTAGAAATCTTTCATCATCTAGCTAAACAACCCAAACTTTCTTCTCCTCTCAGTCCTCTCACCCCATTGAAAAAAAAAACCCAGACTTTCCACCTGGAGTGGGGAACCGCCTCTTGCGCTCCTCTGATCAAAAACTACCACTTCTGACTTCCCACTGCTTCGATAACAAGATAATGAAAGACTTGACTAATCTAAAGGCTGACAACAATATACCTTCCCTTCCCTTGTGGTTGTACTTTCAAGTCAGAAGTTACGTTAACAATGTCACCCATAAGAGACACTTCACTAGAGAACCTACTGAGTTGGAGTCGGTGTGCCTAAAGGGAGAGCAGGTTGTAAAGACCACATCAGTCGCTTACCAGTGGTTAGAAAAATTCGAAAAAACCCACAGATAATAGGCTCAGAGAGAAATGGTCAGACTGCCTTGACATGACAATTTCAGATACCCAATGGGAGAGAGCCTGTATTATGGCGCATAAATGCTCCTTGAGCACGAGAATGCAGGAGACGGCTTATAAAATGCTCACTCATTGGTATGCAACCCCAGCAAAGATTCACAAATGGTTCCCCCAGTCGCCAGACACATGCTGGAGGTGCAACAAAGAGAAAGGAACTCTAATGCACATTTGGTGGCAATGTGAATGAATAACACCGTACTGGAACAGAGTTAAAGAGGTAATATACCGAATCACGGAGACCAAGCTCAAACTTAACGCAGCATGTTGCCTGCTTCACATTACAAATTTTACCTTTAGAAGTTACAAAAACTCTCTCACCAGACACCTACTAAATGCGGCCAAGTCTCTCATTCCACTGTTCTGGAAATCAACAATAGTCCCTTCTCTGAAAGACTGGTTGCACAAAATTTCATATATTTGTGAAATGGAAGACACACGGGCACAGTCAGAAGAAAAAGTTGAGCGTTATCACGAAACTTGGTCTCCCTGGTTCATATATAGATACTCCCAGGATTATGAAAACTTGATTAAATAACTGGTCAATACTTACCATTACTTGATCGAATACATAACCATGTAATAACCTGAACCGTTTTGTTATACTGAATTTAAGAAAGTACATTAGACGTTAGAACCCAATAAGCTCTAAATAACTCCCTCAAATCACTGTGACTTATAGGTCATAACACCTATCCTTTTCACTAGTTTTCTTACCTCTTCTTTTCTTATCTCCACTCTGTTCTTTACCCTACTCATCAAACAAATGCAGATTTCAAAAAGATACCTAAAGGTGGGCATAGTTTCCTGAACACACAGAAGTTCTTATGACAGCTTACTTAATTGTCAGAATGCATAGCTATGACTCACGGACATGTTAGATACGACTTTGATTTTAAGTTTGACACCAGTTGATTGATGTATATCAGCTCCTATCTGCACTCATGTATGTTTATATATGCTTCATTTTCTTCAATAAACTATTTTATGAGAAAAAAAAAAAAAAAAAACAATAAGTTAACAAATTGCTAAGGCCAGGTTCACACTGGTACGACATGACAATCGTACGACTGTGGATCCGACTTTGACCTGTGACTTCATGTTCGACTCCCGTCCGACTTCATTGAACGGGATCCGACTTTGATCCTGATAATAGCATGCCCTTTGAATCTGGTATGAATCTTGAGGAGGAACCCCACTCCAAAATATAAAAAAAACCAAAAAAACAGGCGTAGAGTCTCCCCCCAAGGCCATACCAGATCGTCTGGTATGGATATTAAGGGTACCCCACGCAAAAAAAAAGGCGCGGGCCCCCCCAAAATCCATATAAGGGTCTGGTATAGATTTTGGGGGGACTCCATGCAGTTTTTTTTTGGCTTGGGGGTTCCCTTTAAAATCCATACAAGACTGAAGGGCCTGGTGTGGAATTGGGGGGGGTGAACCCTATGCCGTTTTTTTTTTTTCTGCGTCGGGTTCCCCTTTAAGATCCTCAGAGCACAAGTTCCATGGCAAAGTCAGATCAGTTATGATGTTGGTCTGAATTTGATCTGACTTCAATGATACTCAATGGGCTGAAGTAGGACCAAAGTCGGACCAAAGTAGTACAGGAACCTTTTTCAAAGACGGACCAACTTGTGCCGGACCAGTTGAGATGGCTCTCATAGGGAACCATTGAATTATACACGTCATGCGACATGTGCTCCCAATGTTGGAGCGTATGTCGTACAAGTGTGAACCCAGCCTAAGGCAAGGTTCACACTGGTATGACAAACGCTTTGTGGTGTACTGTTTCTAATTCACTTCAGGCGTTGACGTAACATATATAAATATAGTCTTATATATATATATATATATATATATATATATACACTTTGCATCCAATGTAGCCTATATCTACAGTGCATTCCGTGGTGTACTGTTTCTAATACACTTCAGGCGGTGTACACAGTATCTAAAGCAGTGTGTACAGTGTCTACTACACTTCTGGTGGTGTACACAGTATAAAATACAGTGCAGCCGTAGTACAGTTGCTAATACAATGCAGGCGATGTACACAGTATCTAATACAGTGTGTACATTTTCTACTACACTTCTGGTGATGTACACAGTACACAATACAGTGCAGCTGTAGTACAGGTTCTACTACTTTTCTGGTAGTGTACACAGTATCTAATACAGTGCGTACAGTTTCTACTACACTTCTGGTGGTGTACACATTACACAATACAGTGCAGCTGTAGTACAGTTTCTACTACTTTTCTGGTGGTGTACACAGTATCTAATACAGTGTGTACAGTTTCTACTATACTTCTGGTGGTGTACACAGTACACAATACAGTGCTGTCTTAGTACAGTTGTTAATACAGTGCAGGCAGTGTACACAGTATCTATTATAGTGTGTACAGTTTCTACTACACTTTGGGTGGTGTCAGGCCCGTCGTGACAGGATAGGCAAAACAAGCAATTGCTTGGGGCCCCGAGCTGGCCTGGGGTCCCAGCCGCGTTGCCGGCCACCACTTCCCAGTGTTGCCAACCGCCCACCCGTAAATGTCCGTTATGGGCAGCGGTGCCCGTAAAAAAGATGGGCGCGAGCCGACCATGTAACTGCGCATGCGCTGTTCCGAAGCCGGCCTGCTCGGGAAAGCTCTTAATCGCTCGGCCGGCGGCGCATGTGCAGTAACTTAATGGCGCCGCCGGGCGCTATTTTTGAATAGATTCCAGAGTACACTTATTTCTGGCTAAGACACGGCAGCCGAGTTTTGTGCACTCGCTGTAGGTGGAGGAGTCGAGGGGGGGGTAAGCGAGGAGAGGAGTGTGACACTGGGGCAGAGGATGACATTACTGGGGACAGCAGCTGACACTATTGGGTCTGGGGACAGGCGACAGAGGATGACATGGCATTACTGGGGAGAGGGGGGTGAAGCCATGGCATGCAGGGGGACAGTGAAGGACACTGATGTGCTGCCCTGTGGACTGTGGAGAGGTGAAAGGGAAGCAGCACAGGAGCAGCACACTCTGGTGTGGAGATGTAATATGATGGTGGACAGAGGAGGCTACTGTGAGGGGGTGAGGAGGACACTATCATGTCCACAGCCTCTGTCCCCCTCCTGTAGTATGTCCGCAGTCTCTGTCCCCCTCCTGTAGTATGTCCACAGCCTCTGTCCCCCTCCTGTATTATGTCCGCAGCCTCTATCCCCCTCCTGTAGTATGCCCGCAGTCTCTGTCCCCCTCCTGTAGTATGTCCGCAGCCTCTGTCCACCTCCTGTAGTATGTCCACAGTCTCTGTCCCCCTCCTGTAGTATGTCCGCAGCCTCTGTCCCCCTCCTGTAGTATGTCCGCAGCCTCTGTCCCCCTCCCTCCCCTTCAGTTGTTGAAAATGTTCAAATTTTATGCACATTATATGCAAAAGCAGTATTTGCACTGTAAACCTTTTTTATTTATATAAAGTGTTGGTGAACTTAAACTGTATCGCTTTTCTGTGATTCCTGTAGGCTTTGTGTGCGTGCATGCGGGGGTGTGGGGGGGCCTCCATGTCCATTGTGCTTGGGGCCCCCAAATTCCTTCAAACGGCCCTGGGTGGTATACACAGTACACAATACAGTGCAGCCGTAGTACAGTTTCTACTACTTTTCTGGTGGTGTACACAGTATCTAATACAGTGTGTACAGTGTCTACTACACTTCTTGTGGTGTACACAGTACACAATACAATGCAGCTGTAGTACAGTTTCTACTACTTTTCTGGTGGTGTACACAGTATCTAAAACAGTGTGTACAGTTTCTACTACACTTCTGGTGGTGTACACAGTATAAAATACAGTGCAGCCATAGTACAGTTGCTAATACAGTGCAGGCGGTGTACACAGTATCTAATACAGTGTGTAGAGTTTCTACTACACTTCTGGTGGTGTACACAGTATAAAATACAGTGTAGTGTAGTGTTGCAAAACAAAATATACATCATGTCCGGAAGGCCACCAAGGAGAGGCAGACGCTCACAGGCCACTAAAAGAGGGCAAGCAGCCTGTGTCTACAGTCAACAGTGCTGGTCGTGGACATGGTGTATCCTCTGCAGGTGGCCGTGGGGCACGCTTGTCCTTTTTTTCTACTGCTGGCCATGTTATTGAGCCAGAACATGCAGAAGAGTTGATGGAGTGGATAACAAAGCCATCCTCATCCTTCTCACCCAGGCTCAGAGTAGTTTCCCTTCCAATGCAGCTGCCAAAGCGGCCTATTTCACCGACTCCTTGTCCATAGTCACTCTTTCCATAGCCCCACCATCTTGCACGGAGGAGTCCCCAGAACTATTCGACCACAGTGTCGGGTACATCCTGCTGGAGGATGCGCAGCAATTTGAAGGTTCCCAGGTTAAGGAAGGGAGTAACGTGAGCCTAGAGAAAGGGGGTGCCCAAGAAGGACAAGAAACTGGCAGTCATGTTCCCCCAGCTGCAGCATACTGCCAAGTTTGCTCCAGTGTCGAGGGGGGATGGGATGATGAGGTCACTGACTGTACTTTGGTGCCTGAGAGAAGAGAGGAGGAGGAGGAGGCACAACTCCAATGAAGCAGGATGTCATATAGGGGGCAGCTTAACCGCTTGCCGACCAGCCTCCGTCATTTTACTGCGGCAGGTCGGCACAATCCCACGAGCCGTCATAGCTATACGTCGGCTCGCGGGATTGGGATAGCAGAGGCGCGCATGCGCCCGCTGCACTGCGGAGGTGCCAATGCTCATGACCGACGGCCGCGATGACTGCCGGCCACAAGTGATCGCGGGCACGAGAGGCAGAACAGGGACGTGTGTGTGTAAACACACAAATCCCTGTTCTGTTCTGAGAGGAGTGACAGATTGTGTGTTCCTAATAGCTAGGAACCACGATCTGTCATTTCCTCTAGGTCAGTCCCCTCCCCTACAGTTAGAAACACACACAGGAAACACAGTTAACCCCTTGATCGCCCCCTAGTGTTAACTCCTTCCCTGCCAGTGACATTTTTACAGTAATCAGTGCTTTTTTTTAGCACCGATTGCTGTAGGAATGCCAATGGTCCCAAAAATGTGTCAAAGTGTCCGATCTGTCCACCATAATGTCGCAGTCCCGATAAAAATCGCAGATCACCGCCATTACTAGTAAAAATGTAATAATAATAAAAAATGCTATAAATCTATCACCTATCTTGTAGATGCTATAACTTTTGCGCAAACCTATCAATATACGCTTATTGTGGTTTTTTTTACCAAAAATATGTAGAAGAATACATATCGCCTTAAACTGAGAAAAAAATTAGCTTTTTTTAAAAAAAAATGCCGATATTTATTATAGCAAAAAGTACAATATCTTGTGTTTTTTTCAAAATTGTCGCTCCTTTTTTGTTTATAGCGCAAAAAATAAAGAACGCAGAGGTGATCAAATACCACCAACAGAAAGCTCTATTTGTGGGAAAAAAAGGACGTCAATTTTGTTTGGGTGTAGCATTGTATGACCGCATAACTGTCAGTTAAAGTGATGCAGTGCCGAATCACAAAAAATGGCCTGGTCATTCAGCAGCCAAATCTTCCGAGGCTGAAATGGTTAAGGGCAGCCACCCTATTGCATCACACTGGAGAGCTCCGCAGGTGCAGGGCGCTGCTGACTCCCCGCTGACTTTTAAAAATTCCTTGGTGTGGGAATTTTTCGACACGTGTGCTGCAGATCGCACCGTTGCTGCTTGCACCCGCTTGGGCACCACTTGCTTGACCAGACATATGACGACCTGCCATGCAGTCTGTTGGCAACAGCACTTGAAAGACCCACATCAAAGAAAAAGGCGGACTTCTTCTTGCTCCTCATCTGGGATCTCCAACCTCAACTACACCTCCAGTCCTCTCAAAAACCTGCACTGAGAGGAATGAAGGTATAGAAACAGGTGTCCCTACTTGCAGCCAATCTGCTAGCAGTACACCACAATCTGATTTCCCTACCCCAGTTGCTGAACCGTAAAAAGAAATTCGGTCCCAGCTATCCACATGCTCAGCGTCTGAATGCTAGCTTGACCAAATTGCTAGCACTGCAACAGCTGTCTTTTCAGCTAGTAGACTCAGCCCCCTTTCGTGAATTTGTGGAATTTGAGGTTCCAAAACGCCATTTCTCATGGAAGGCCATTCCGGCTCTCTACCGGCATGTGGAAGGCAATGTTTTGGCCTCCTTGGACAGGGCGGTCAGCAGTAAGGTGCATATTACCGCTGGCTCATGGTCCAGCAGGCATGGGCAGGGACGTTACCTTTCCTTCACGGCGCACTGGGTAACTCTGCTGGCAGCTGGGAAGGATGCAGGACAGGGTTCAATATTGTTGGAGCTTGTTCTGCCACCATGTCTCCAAAATGCTAGTGGTGATTCTGCCACAGCTCTCTCCTCCACCCCCTCCTCTTCTTCTTCCCCTATGGCTTCTTCTGTAGATTTGTCCTCTGAACCAGCGGTGCTCCGTAAGGGTTCAAGGGGCTACACAAGCAGTCAGGCAAAAAGATGCCATGCGGTGCTTGAGTTGGTCTGCTTAGGGGACAGGAGCCACGCCAGCTTCAGCCAGGAATGGTTATGTACAACATTGGTACCAACCTTCTCTCTGCCCCCTAATAGGGACACTTGACCCATGTTCCATGTTTAGCACATGTCTTGAATTTGATGGTGCAGCGGTTCTTGAGCAGGTACCCAGGCTAACAGGATCTCCTGAGGCAGGCCAGAAAATTCTGTGGTACTTTCCACCGGTCATACAATGCCAGTGCTCGGCTGGCTGACATTCAAAGGTAATGAAACCTGCCCACCAACCGCCTCATTTGTGACATGCCCACTAGGTGGAACCCAACGTTGGCAATGCTGCAGCAGCTGCATATGCAGCAGATGGCCATCAATGAGTACCTGTGTGAATATGGCACCAGGACAGGGTCAGGGGAGCTTGGCTTCTTTTCGCCACGCCAGTGGCTACTGATCAAGGATGCATGCTCTGTCCTCTTACCATTTGAGGAGGCCACAAGGATGGTGAGCAGCGACAATGCATGCATCAGTGACACTGTCCCTCTAGTCTTCCTGTTGGAGCACACGCTTCGTGGAATAATGGAAAGGGCACTTGAGGCAGAACAGCAGGAGGAAGAGGAGGACTTCCTTACCTCTCAAGGCCCCCTTTATCCAGATAGCATTCCCGCCTGCCAAACACACAGGAAGAAGAGGAGGAGGAGGATTGTGTCAGCATGGATGTGGAGGATAACACTCAGCAGCAGTCTTCAAGGGATGGTTTTCAGTCCCCAGAAACCCAAGGAGTTGTACGTGGCTGGGAGGAGGTTGTTACGGATCATGTGATCCTTAGTGACCCAGAGGACTCAGAATCGAATGCCTCTGCAAACTTACGCTGCATGGCCTCCCTTATTCTGCAAAGCCTGCGAAAGGACCCTAGGATTCGTGGTATCAAGGAGAGGGATCATTACTATCTGGCAACCCTTCTTGATCCACGTTACAAGGGTAAGGTTGCAGAACTCATCCTGCCTTCGCAGAGGGAGCAGAGGATGAAACATCTTTAGGAGGCCTTGAAGAAAGGTTTGTGCAATGCATTTCCAGACCCTGGGAGGTTACGATCTCCTGGTGCTGGACGACGTGTTTCTGAGGCTTCATTCAGTCAGAGGAAGAGCGGTGGAGAAAGTGGCCGGCTGACCAATGGCCTTTAAACAATTTTTCAGTCCTCAGCACCAAGGTCTGATCAGTTCAAGCAACCATCGCCAGCGTCTGCATTACATGTTGCAGGAATATCTAGGGGCAAGAGCAGACTTGGAGACCTTTCCAACAGAGCATTCACTGGGTTACTGGGTCTTGAGGATGGACCACTGGCCAGGACTTGCTCAATATGCAATTGAGCTACTGGCCTGTCCTGCATCCAGTGTTCTTTCTGAACGCACATTCAGTGCTGCTGTAGGCTTTGTAATAGATCATAGAGTGCGCCTGTCCACAGACTTTGTTGATAGGCTCACATTCATAAAAATGAATCAGTCTTGGATCAGCAGCTATCAAGCACTTGATGCTGATGTAATTGATTGAATTTTCTATGAATGTGGGATCCCTTGAAGACTAACTATGCTGACTATCCTATTCCTCCTCAATTTTGATGATGCTAGCTTCCAACAATATTTTTGGTTTAAGGCACCAACACCACCACCCAAGGCCCAATTTTTCTGCCCCTGCTTAACATGGGCATGTAATTACAATTTTTGATGCAATATTTCACAGCAGGAACCGTTCCTGCATCCAATAAGAGTATCTGTGAGGGGTTACAGTGTTGTGGCACCACCACCCAAGGTGCAATTTTTCTGCCCCTGTTTAACAGGGGCATGTAACTACAATTCTTGATATAATAATATTTCAACGCAGGGCCCGTTCCTGCGCCCAACAAGAGTATCTGTGAGTGCTTACAGTGTTGTGGCACCACCACCCAAGGCCCAATTTTTCTGCCCCTGTTTAACAGGGGCATGTAATTACAATTTTGATCTAATATTTCACAGCAGGGCCCGTTCCTGCGCCAAACAAGAGTATCTGTGAGGGGTTACAGTGTTGTGGCACCACCACCCAATTTTTCTGCCCCTGTTTAACAGTACAATTCTATATATTAAGATTTCAACGCAGGGCCCGTTCCTTTGCCCAACAAGAGTATCTGTGAGGGGTTACAGTGTTGTGGCACCACCACCACCACCAAAGGCCCAATTTTTCTGCCCCTATTTAAAAGGTAATGTAATACCAAATCTTGATATAATATTTCACAACAGGGCCCGTTCCTGCGCCCAACAAGATTAACTGTGAGGGCTTACAGTGATCTGGTACCACCACCACCAAAGGCTCAATTTTTTGCCCCTGTTTAACATGGGCATATAATTCCAAATCTTGATATAATATTTCACAGCAGGGTCCGTTCCTGCACCCAACAAGATTAACTGTGAGGGTTTACTGTGTTCTGGTACCACCACCACCACCAAAGGCCCAATTTTTCTGCCCCTGTTTAACAGGGGCATGCAATTCTAAATCTTGATATAATATTTCACAGCAGGGCCCGTTCCTGCACCCAACAAGATTAACTGTGAGGGCTTACAATGTTCTGGTACCACCACCACCACCAAAGTCCCAATTTTTCTGCCCCTGTTTAATAGGGGCATGTAATTCCAAATCTTGATATAATATTTCACAGTAGGGCCCGTTCCTGCGCTCACGAAGAGTAACTGTGAGGGCTAACAGTGTTCTGGTAACACCAACACCTAAAGCCCAATTTTCTGCAGAGTATATAGGGCAGACCATATATTATATATACTGCTGTTCAGAGTATATAGTGCCTGGGGACCTCGGGGACCCCCACGCCATTTTTTTTTAGCTTGCGTGCAGGGTTCCCATTATTATCCATACCAGACCCAAATGGCCTGGTAATGGACTGGGGGGGGCAACCCATGCCGTTTTTTTCAATGATTTTCATCTACATTGCCGGGACCCGGCAATACATTACATCGTCAAGCAGTTTTAAATGACTTTTTTTCCTTTAGAAATGTCATTTTGCTGTGGTATTGTTCTAAACACTGGAAAAGTGTGCCACTTTACAGGCATACTGTATAGGAATATTTAATTTTTATTGTTTCATTTTAAGCATGATTAAATCACTGCTTCCGAAAAAACTGCAGTTTTTAAAACTTTTTCTGCATTGATACATGTCCCCTGGGGCAGGACCCAGGTCCCCAAACACATTTTATGGCAATAACTTGCATATAAGCCTTTAAAGTTAGCACTTTTTATTTTTCACGTTAGTGTCCCATAGACTTTAACGATGTTCGCGTGTCTTCGAACAAATTCTTTGCCTGTTCGCATGTTCTGCTGTGAACCGAACCGGGGCGTGTTTGACTCATCCCTATTCTATAATCATCTATTCTATAGTCAAATATTATCATGATTGCAGACTATATAAACTGTATTATCTTTTATTTGTGTGTGTGTTGTTGCCTACCTACCTACAGCATGTTGGTAGGGATTAAGTGCATCTGCATAAATCATAAAAAGCCATCCTTTGTAAGAAGATAAATGCAGTCAAACATTCCAAAAGTGAATTATATGCCACCCTACATGTCCTTAATACAGTATTTACTATGCTTTTTCAGTTTCATATGGGTTGATTTACTAAAGGCAAATAGTCTGTGCACTGCAAGTGCACCTGCAAGTGCAGCTGCTCTAGATATGAGGGGAACGTGCAAGGAAAATTAAAAACAGCATTTTTTGCTTGCACATGATTGGAGGATAGAAATCAGCAGAGCTTCCCCTCATTTCAGAAATAGGTTGTTCACATTGCATGGAAATTTTCCCTATGCAAGTGAATTTTTCCTTAGCTTAGTGAAGATGGTGTATATTCACTTTGCAAAGAAAACCCAATAGCATGCATAGAAAATAGAAAAAAAATGTATTTAGCTTGAAATATTGAATCCATGAAGGTGAAAAACCTTTGGTATGCAGCTCCCCCCTCAGCCCCCCTAACACTTACCCAAGCCCGATCATGATCCAACGATGTGCATGAGAGCGGCTGCTCTCCTGGGTATTTGCCCCCTCATTGGCTCGTTACAGCCAGTGAGGAGGGAACGGGGGCATTCTGTGTGTCTTTTGGACACACAGAGCAGGACTCAGCACTGAGCAGGCATGAGTGCCCCCATAGTGAGTGGCTTGCTATGTGGGTACTCGGACAGAGCAGCCAGAAGCGTCTGCGGGGGACCTGAGAAAAGGAGGATTGGGGCTGCTCTATGCAAAACCATTACACAGAGCAGGTAGGTATAACATGTTTGTTATTAAAAAAAAAAAAAACCTTTATTATCACTTTAAGTTTTTATTATTATTGTTAAATAACTGTAAAAAGGGGCTTTAGCAGTCTGATTGCTTGCATTATTCTTAGTTAGCAATTAAAAAATAACACCTTGAAAATATTTTTCTCTACTGCTAAAGGATTAGAAAAGGTATACTAAGCATGAAAAGTGTAAAAACTGTATCCTGTCAATCCCAGACCCTAGTGTATGGGCAAACCTTGGTATACTATGCCTACATCAAGTCATGACCTCCACTCGACCTAAAACATTTCAAATGTTAAGAGAGGAGTTCTCGCTTCTCAATCGGCTACTGTTTAGGTACTTCCAACTTAGACACGCGTTACAAACCCAGTTTCATGGAGGGTACTCTCCTTTGACTACTCCTCCTATCCTAGATGTTATACTGGGTACAGAATCTACTAAATTAATTTCCTGTCTTTATACTATGATACGCCTCCCTTATGTCACAGCATTAGCCTATGGTGTTAAAACAAAATGGGAGGTGGATCTTGGTGCCATAGATGATGATGAATGGGATGAGATCTTAGATAATGTTAAACTAGTCTCCCCCAGAATACCTGATCGATTAACGCAAATATACATTATACAGCAAACCTATTTTACCCCCCCATAGAATTGCCCAATTTCAACCGACTCGTAACCCACTATATCTGCTGTGTGCTTCGGCCTCTGGTACTTTCTTCCATCTATTGTGGGCCTGCCCGGTAATACACACATTTTGGCTTCAGGTGGTTTGATTTCTTCGTTTCAATATATTTTTATTTTCAAAGAGACAAAATGAATAGGGGAAAAAGGAGGAGGGGAAAACATTGCATAGCATGACCACATCTCGAGTCAGCAAAAAACAGATGACTCAACACGGTCGCATGACAAACATCTTAATAAAGCTATGGAGTACATAACATCATAAAATAGAGTTAACAACGTGAGACATGAGCTTTACATGTAGTAAACAAGAAAAGACATATGATCAGATAATGTAGATGTTGTATGTGATATTGGGATGAAGAGGACCGCCACCCCAATTGGGGACATACTGTGGCGAGGCCTCCCCACCCCCGACCTTCTTCCAACTAGAGAAAGGAAAATGTCTATTCTCCAATGGGAATGAAGGTGAGATGCTCGGAGGCTACCAAACTTATTTCTCACCGCAATGGGTGTATGAGTTGATCTGATGTCTTCCGATCATTAAATAGCTCTGTCAGAAACTGTTCAATATTAGTGACTAAAAAGATGAATGTGAAAATAATTGAGTTAGAAGACAGGAAGTGTGGACTCCCCTATGGCTGTTTAAATCTGGGCCCGGATTGGAGGCAAACGCAAAATGAGCCCCGGCCGAGTCCCAGGTCATGGCAGTTGGAGAGCAGGCCAATGCCCATGACCGTCAGTACGGAGCTAAGGTTGGAAGAGGAGAGGACGAAAGGCGTAGGGAGAAAGAAAAAGGAGAAGAAAGGGGGAGAGGTGGTGGAGGAGATAAAGGTAGAAAGAGATGCATAAGAGTCGACTGGGGGAGATCAGACACAACTAGATGCGACAGCTCTGAGAAAGAGTCAAAGCGTGACGCCAATGTAGTTTGCCCAGGGTTCCCAAATTTGTTTGAATTTGGTCGAGTTGTCCAGGACCACACTAGCCATATTTTCTTGGTTCATGATCCAAGAGATCTTTCTTTTGGCTAGGGTTGTTGATACTGAGGATTTTTTCCAGGCTTTGGCTAGGGTGAGTTTAGCTAGAATGATGAAGAAGATGAGGCGTTGCGTAGCCCTGGGGACTTCCCTTACTGGGAAATTGAGGAGAGCTACCAGCGGGGACGCCTGCACAGGCCTTTCGGCCATCCTACTAATCCAAGTGAAAATCCTGTGCCAGAATGGTCTGACTCTAGGGCAGGTCCACCACGTATGAAGCTGTCTCCCCTGAGGCCACATCCCCGAAAACAAAGGGATGAGGCCAAAGGGTAGAAGTGAGCTATCCTGGAGGGTACCAGGTACCATCTAGTCAGCACCTTCACGCTAGCTTCTACCAGAACAGTGTTTAAAATGCCCTTGTAGGACTGGGAGAAGTTCCTGTGCCAAGTTTCCAGCTGCCAACTTTGAGAAAGATCCTCTTCCCAGGCTAACATGTACGGTGCCTTGAGCTGTGCAGAGGATAGTGCCCGGTAGATCACCGAGATGCCCCCCCTCTGCTCGCAGGCCTGGCCACTCCATATTTCATAAGGAGTCATTTGGGGTCCATTCGGTAGAGACCTACATTTATTGTGTAAGAAGCTTGAAATTTGGGAGAATCGAAAGGATTCCGACTGTGGCATATCTAGTTTGCTGACACAAAAAGCTCTAGAGATTGGGCCTAAAGGTCGTAGGAAGTGTCCTATTCTGTAAATCCATTTGTCGAGCCACCATTTAAAGTCTGAAATATTGAGACCTGGAGGGAAGTCGGGATTGTGGAATAAGTGCTGTAGTGGTGTCGTGGGGGATGTTAAGTGATTGTTACTTTTCAGTCTGTCCCATAATGCAAATTAATGTGACAATGTTGGGGAGAGGATGGGGGGGTCTAAGATTCTTTGGGCTTCAGAGGAGGAAGTCTAGGGTGTGTAGGGGGACCGCTTGCCTCTCTATGTGGATCCAGTCTGGATGTTCCCATCGAGAGTAGACTGTGGAGATCTGGGCTAATTGAGCCGCCTGTAGGTCAGGTGGTTTGATTTCTACATGATGACATGGGCTCTCCAGTTACTCTGGACCTCAAACTTTGCCTATTAGGCCTTATATCAGACAAAGATATAGACAAATCCCTTGCAACATTTATGAGAGAAATATATATATGGCTAGAAAGACTATAGCTAATATCTGGATGCAAGCCACACCTCCAACTTTTCAAGCCTGGATGAGAGAGGTTAACACGGCGCTCCCATGTAAAAAACAAATCTATGAACATAGAGGATGTCCTCATAAATACTTGAACGTCTGGGATATATGGCTTTCCCATGCTGAAACCTGCACTGATTAAAAGTCAACCGCCTAGACTCTTGACATTATTGATGATCGGAATACAATTATTGTACAAAGAAATACAAGTACTCCATTTGTCACTGAGCCCTATCAATTCACGTTTATCGACCTTATTTTAATGACCAGGACTCAATTGTATTTGTTCTGAAGTATTGGTACCCTGCTTTGTAATTCTTGTTTGCTCACCCTATATTCCCCTTTGTTCATGGAAATGAAAAGTCCCTATTCTATATGACTTGTACCTTTGGCCTCTGTACTGTAAATCTTTTGGAATACATGTACCATGTACATTTTCTTTTGAATATAGATGTTTCTGATTTAAAAACCTGTATCCTTTAGGGCAGTGTTTCTCAACTCCAGTCCTCAAGGCGCCTCAACAGGTCATGTTTTCAGGATTTCCATTTTTTTGCACAGGTGATTTTATCAGTTTCACTGCCTTCTTAATTACCACAGCCTGAAAACATGACCTTTTGGGGTGCCTTGAGGACTGGAGTTGAGAAACACTGCTTTAGGGCACTTTCACACTACCATGGTGTGGTTTTCTCGCACCAGGGGTACAGTGCTGGTTACCCACAAGTTTGGAGAGGGTTTGCTGCACTTTCCTATACAGTTATATAGTTATACTGTGTCCTGCGGTGTTAAAGCGCACCAAACATGCAGGGCACAATATAACTATATGCAAAAAAGCACAGCTAACCTGCACCAAACACGTGGGTACACTGCGCTGCTCCCGTGGTGGGGGTCAAATCACACCGCATCAGTGTGAAAGCAGCCCTAATAAACTAAGAAAAAAGTATTCCACAGCCCAGTTGCGCAGTGTATTCTTTATAATCTTGGTATTATTTGATGCTAGATCTACTTTAAACGCTTGCCGACCAGCCGTCGTCATGATACTGCAGCAAGGTGGCATGATCTCGAAAATTGCCGTAGCTGTACGTCCGCTCGGGATTTTGCTATTGTGGGCGCTCATTGGCCAGCGGGGGAGCCAGTCAGCAGGTCCGGCGAACCCGATGTCCACGGGCCACCTGCGATTATTCCCCGCAGTGACAGAATGGGTATCTGCCTGTGTAAACCTGTGTAAACAAGGCAGATCTCCGTTCTGGCAGGGGAGATCACACAGATTCTGTCTTTCTGCTATGCAGGAAGATGGATCTGTGTGTTTCCCCAGTCACATAGTCCCCTATACAGTTAGAAAACACAAACAGGAAACACATTTAAACCCTTGATCAACCCTGATGTTAATCCTTTCCCTGCCAGTGTCATTAGTACAATAACAGTGCATATTTTTTTAGCACTGATTACTGTAATAATGTCACTGGTTCCCAAAAAAGTGTTAAAAATGTTAATTTGGTGTCCAACCTGTCCGCCGCAATGTCGCAGTCCCGCTAAAAATCACTGATCACCGCCATTACTAGTAAAAAAAAGAAATAGATAAAAATGCCATAAATCTATCCCCTATTTTGTAGACACTATAACTGCAGCAGGCACCTACTTCTATGTAGGTGACCTCTTTGCTAGTTTACAATGTCAGGTAAATTTAGGCAGGCTTGCACCATTACAGCAGGCCTGTTTGTTTATTTGGGATTTGAGTGGCAGGTAGTTTGTATGCAAGTCTCGGCCAATCATTAATTTGTTGGGCAATGTCCCGGGACTCTCATATAAAAGCCGGGTCACATGGTCTAGGGAGGGAATCCTGTTCGAGCTTGGAGAAGCCAGCCTGGTTCCCGGAGGGGAGAGGTTCCCCCTCCGGGGAGCCAACGGAGCCCCCCTTGCGAGAAGGGTGGGGAACCAGTCTCCATGGAGGAAGATACGACACCGTACAGCATGTAGCATGCTGGTGTCGTTGGCCGCCCTTGCGGCTAAGGGAGCGGGCCAGAAAGGAGAAAAGGGAACAAAGAATCATTGCGGAAGAAGTAACAACAAAGCGGAAGGAAACTGGGCGATCAATCGTTTATGAGTGGCACATGGACTATTGATCACGTGAGTGAAAGCCCAAGGGAAGGGTACTGCCAGGGGCTGAGGGATGTTGGTACGCAAGTCAGTGAGACAGGCAGTGATGGCCTATGACTTTGGGTTCAGCAATGCCCCGGGATTCCAATCAGTCAAGCGGGAGAAGTTATTCAGAGTGACTTTTCTTTAGCTCAACTTGGAAGTACCATGCTGATGGGAAGTTGTGGTAAAAAGGTAGCGGTAAAGCTGCAAGAACACATATAGAGATACAGACTGTTCTTGAAAAGTTCTGCAGATAAAGAAGTTATTCAGAGTGACTCTTTATCAATTATTCTCTATCAAATCTACTTCCATCTTCCCTGATTGAAGAAATCACACACAAAGTGATTTCCTGTTATCCGCAAATGATTCTAGTTCTTCCATAAGAGACAGTGAAAAGGTGATAATGCAACAAAAGAGCATCTCAAAAGAAGTCCTTCTCCTACCCCAGTTCATGTTACTTAATAAAGCAAAAGAAAAAGCATTATGGACTGTGTTTCTGAATTTATGGGCTGCGATGGGTTGGGTGGTAAACGTGAATTACGGATATAACAATTATTTAGCCGCTCCTTCGGGGTTAAGCGCTACATAACTTTTGTGCAAACCAATAAATATACGCTTGCGATTTTTTTTTACCAAAATATGTAGCAGAATACATATCGGCCTAAACTGATGAATAAATTCGTTTTTTTAAATTTTTTTTTTTTTTGGACATGTTTTATAGCAGTAAGTAAAAAGTTTTTTGTCTTTTTTTCAAAATTGTTGCTCTTTTTTTTTGCTTATAGCGCAAAAAATAAAAACTGCAGATGTGTTCAAATACCACCAAAAGAAAGCTCTATTTGTGGGGAAAAAAAGGACATCAATTTTGTTTGGGTAGAACGTTGCACGACCGCGCAATTGTCAGTTAAAATGACGCAGTGCGGTTTTGCAAAAAATGGCCTGGTCATTAAGAGGGTAAATCCTTCCAGGGCTGAAGTTGTTAAAGAGATGCTTAGAAGTGAGAGATTTAAAGAACAGAATCAGGAAAATTTGTGCTAAATCCTTACAACACTTACAGCTAACCTAATAGGATTTTGATCTAAACAAATCAGTTTTTTTTTTAAAGCTTTGAAGAACTATTTATCGATGTTTGTTTACTGTGACTGTTATACATAGGCTTTGTATTAGCTTTCAAGTACAGGATGAATGAATAAATGATATGGATATTGGATTTGTCACATTGATGAATAGCACACTGCTTAGGGAAATGACAACACAGGATTAACAGTATATATGCTAATGAGAAAAAGAAATATGGGTATGCAGTAGACACACATAGGGATGGGCCAACGGTTCGGCCCGATCATAAGTTTGGGCCGAACTTTAGCTGTTCGGATGTTCAACATACAGCTAAACAAACGAGTAGTTTGACCATTTGTTCTGTCCCCCCCAACCGGCCACAATGCACTGCGGTGCTGAAGAGTGCATTGCAAGCCCTGATTGGCTGAAGCAGTGAAAGCTTCAGCCAATCAGGGCACAGAGCACTGTCAGAGTCATGATTGGACACTGTCATCATGACTTTATCCAATCATGGCTCATTCCCGCCCCACAGTATAAAAGAATTCTTTCAATGGCAGCCATTTTCTGTGTTTTCGGCGTGGAGAGAGATAGAACAGGGCTCTGTTCCATGCTATCAGTTAGTTAGTGTGCTATACTGTGCTATATTTTGCTTCAATTGTCATTGTAGAATATTAGTTTAGTGTTAGTCTAGGGATAGTTTGAGTGTAGTGAGGAGGACCATCATTCAGCTTTTCATAGTATGTAGCTAGAGTAGGGACAGCTCAGATAGTTTCAGTGTAGTGTAGTGAGACCGGGTCAGTAATCTTGACATTAGTGTATAGCTAGAGTAGGGGCAGTTCAGATAGAGTCAGTATAGTGATGGTTAAACACCTTCTATTTGATTGCGTTGCTGCCAGTTTAATGCCATTTACTTCTGTGTGTGTTACTGCCAGTTTAACGCCATATAATTTTCTGTGCGTTACTGCCAGTTTAACGCCATATAGTTTTGTGCGTTACTGCCAGTTTAACGCCATATAGTTTTGTGCATTACTGCCAGTTTAACGCCATATAGTTCTGTGTGCGTTACTGCCAGTTTAATGCCATATCATTTTGTGTGCATTACTGCCAGTTTAACGCCATATCGTTTCACATGCGTTACTGCCAGTTTAACGCCATGTAGTTTTGCGTTCATTACTGCCAGTTTAACGCCATATCGTTTTGTGTGTGTTGCTGCCAGTTTAATGCCATATCACTTTGTGTGCATTATTGCCAGTTTAACGCCATATCGTTTTGCGTGCGTTACTGTCAATTTAACGCCATATAGTTCTGTGTGCATTACTGCCAGTTTAACACCATATCATTTTGCATGCGTTACTGCCAGTTTAATGCCATATAGTTCTGTGTGCGTTACTGCCAGTTTAACGCCATATAGTTTTGCATGCGTTACTGCCAGTTTAACGGCATATCGTTTTGCGTGCGTTACTGCCAGTTTGACTCCATATAGTTCTGTGTGCATTACTGCCAGTTTAACGCCATATAGTTTTGCGTGTGTTACTGCCAGTTTAACGCCATATAGTTTTGCATGCGTTACTGCCAGTTTAACGCCATTTAACACCTGACACATGTCCACAATTAGGTGGTGCAGCATTTCCTAATCACATACCCAGGGTTGCAAGATGTACTAAAACAGGCCAGAAGAGTCTGTAGCCATTTCAGGCGGTCATACACAGCCAGTGCTTGGTTGGCTGAAATTCAGCGGGAATTCCACCTGCCCGTAAACCGCCTGATTTGTGACATGCCCACCAGGTGGAACTCAACTTTGGGAATGCAGCAGAGGGCTGTCAACGAGTATCTGAGCCAGTATGGCACAACGACAGGCTTCAGGCCGCCTCTGCTTTTTTCCCCACGCCAATGGCTGATCATTAAGGATGCATGCACTGTATTGTCACCATTTGAGGAGGCCACAAGGATGGTGAGCAGTGACAGTGCATGTATCAGTGACACAATTCCTGTTGTGTTTCTGCTGGAGCAGACTCTGCATGGCATTATGGATAGGACACTGGAGGCAGAGGAGCAAGAGGAAGAGGAGGACTTCCTTTCCTCTCAAGGCCCACTTTATCCAGACACCATCATTCCTATGTCACAGAACACACAGGAGGAGAGAGGGGAGGAGGATGAGGAGTGGGATTATGGGACTTTCATAGGCTTTGAAGAAGAGGAAGACATGCGTCAATCTGTAAGCAATGGCATTCCAACCCCAGGACCCTTGGGAGTAGTACGTTTCTGGGAGGAGGAAGTTCCAGATGCTGTCATCCTGAGTGACCCAGAGGAGTCTGCTTCTCAAGTCTCAACAAATTTGAGGCGCATGGGAAACCTCATGCTTCAAAGCCTGCGAAAGGACCCAAAAATAAGTGGCATAAAGGAGAAGGATGATTGCTGGTTGGCAACCCTCCTTGACCACTGTTATAAGGGGAAGGTCTCAGAAATCATCCCGTCCACACAGAGAGAGCAGAAGATAAAATCTCTTGAGGACACGCTAAAGAGGATTTTATTGAACGTTTTTCCTGACTCCAGTAAGTTACAGTGTGGTGGAAAATGTCGTTTTGAGTCTTCTGTTGGTCAAGAGAGGAGCGTTGGAGAAGGCGTCTGCCTAAGTGAGGCATTTTGGAATTTTTTTAGTCCTCATCGCCCAAGGCTATCAGCTTTCACATCCCATCGGCAGCGTCTGCATCATATGGTGGACAATTATCTCTGGGCCAAAACAGAAATGAAGAGCTTTCCAGCTGATGATCCACTGACTTCCTGGGTCATGAGAATAGACCACTGGCCAGGTCTTACCCAGTATGCTATTGAGTTGTTGGGCTCCCCTGCATCCAGCGTGCTTTCAGAATGGGCATTCAGTGCTGCAGGAGGTTTAGTTACTGATCATCAGGGATGAGCCGAACACCCCCCTGTTCGGTTCACACCAGAACAGGCAAAAAATTTGTTCGAACACGCGAACATCGTTAAAGTCTATGGGACACGAACATGATTAATCAAAAGTGCTAATTTTAATGGCTTATATGCAAGTTATTGTCATAAAAAAGTGTTTGGGGACCTGGGTCCTGCCCCGGGGGACATGCATCAATGCAAAAAAAGTTTTAAAAACGGCCGTTTTTTCGGGAGCAGTGATTTTAATAATGCTTAAAGTGAAACAATAAAAGTGTAATATCCCTTTAAATTTCATACCTGGGGGGTGTCTATAGTATGCCTGTAAAGGGGAGCATGTTTCCCGTGTTTAGAACAGTCTGACAGCAAAATTACATTTCAAAGGAAAAAAAGTCATTTAAAACTACTCGCGGCTATTAATGCATTGCCGGTCTGACATTACACATAGAAGTTCATTGATAAAAACGGCATGGGAATTCCCCACAGGGGAACCCCGAACCAGAATTTTAAAAAAAAATGACGTGGGGGGTCCTCCTAAATTCCATACCAGGCCCTTCAGGTCTGGTATGGATATTAAGGGGAACCCCGGCCAAAATTTCTCCTCCGCGGCATCGGCGTCTTCTTCCCTTCTTCTCCTTGGGCCGCTCCACATCCATGATGGCATGGAGGGAGGCTCCCGCTCTTCTCTTCATCTTCTTCTCTTCATGTTCTTGTCTTCATCTTCTTCTCTTCATCTTCTTCTCTTCATCTTCTTTTCGGGCCGCTCCACATCCACGATGGCATGGAGGGAGGCTCCCGCTGTGTGGCGCTTCTCCTCTTCTGACGGTTCTTAAATAACGGGGGGAGGGGCCACCCGGTGACCCCTCTGATGCACGGTGACTTGACGGGACTTCCCTGTGGCATTCTCCGTGACGCCACAGGGAAGTCCCGTCAAGTCACCGTGCATCAGAGGGGAGGCGGGGTCACAGGGTGCCCCCCGTTATTTAAGAACCGTCAGAAGAGGAGAAATGTCACACAGCGGGAGCCTCCCTCCATGCCATCATGGATGCGGAGCAGCCCGAAAAGAAGATGAAGAGAAGAAGATGAAGAGAAGAAGATGAAGAGAAGATGAAGAGAAGAAGATGAAGAGAAGAGCGGGAGCCTCCCTCCATGCCATCATGGATGCGGAGCGACCCGAGGAAAAGAAGGGAAGAAGACGTCGATGCCGCGGAAGAGATGCCGGACAAGAACACCGGAGGAAGAACCAGAAGAACCAGAAGAAGAAGAGGATGGATGAAGAAACTGAAGGAAGATAGAAGAAAGAAGAAAGAAGAAGCATTTAAATATAGGAATTGTCAAAATCTGTCTCTTTTTAACATTTTTGACAGTTTTTTAGTGAAATGGTAGGGGTACTTTTGTACCCCCTTACCATTTCACACAGGGGGGAGGGCCGGGATCTGGGGGTCCCCTTGTTAAAGGGGGCTTCCAGATTCCGATAAGCCCCCCGCCGGCAGACCCCCACAACCACCAGCCAGGGTTGTAGGGATGAGGTCCTTGTCCTCATCAACATGGGGACAAGGTGTTTTGGGGGGCTACCCCAAAGCACCCTCCCAATGTTGAGGGCATGTGGCCTGGTACGGTTCAGGAGGGGTGCTCTCTTGTCCCCCCCTCTTTTCCTGCGGCCTGCCAGGTTGCGTGCTCGGATAAGGGTCTGGTATGGATTTTTGGGGGGGACCCCACGCCATTTTTTTTTACATTTTGGCTGGGGTTCCCCTTAAATTCCATACCAGACCTGAAGGGCATGGTATGGAATTTAGGGGGACCCCCCACGTCATTTTTTTTTTTAAATTTTGGTCGGAGTTCCCCTTAATATCCATACCAGACCTGAAGGGCCTGATATGGAATTTAGGGGGACCCCCCACGTGTTTTTTTTTTAATTTTGGTTCGGGGTTCCCCTGTGGGGAATTCCCATGCCGTTTTTATCAATGAACTTCTATGTGTATTGTCGGATCGGCAATGCATTAATAGCCGCGAGTAGTTTTAAATGACTTTTTTTCCTTTGAAATGTCATTTTGCTGTCAGACTGTTCTAAACACGGGAAACACAGGCATACTATAGACACCCCCCAGGTACGAAATTTAAAGGGATATTACACTTTTATTGTTTCACTTTAAGCATTATTAAAATCACTGCTCCTGAAAAAACGGCCGTTTTTAAAACTTTTTTTTGCATTGATCCATGTGCCCTGGGGCAGGACCCAGGTCCCCAAACACTTTTTATGACAATACCATGAATATAAGCCTTTAAAATTAGCACTTTTGATTTCTCCCATAAACTTTTAAAGGGTGTTCCGCGGCATTCGAATTTGCCGGGAACACCCCAAATTGTTCGCTGTTCAGCGAACTTGCGAACAGCCGATGTTCGAGTCGAACATGAGTTCGACTCTAACTCGAAGCTCATCCCTACTGATCATAGAACACGTCTGTCCACAGACTCCGTGGACCGTTTGACTTTTATAAAAATGAATCAGTGCTGGATTACCAGCTATGAAGCTCCTGATGCCGATATCACTGATTAAGTCTTTTTGTGTTGTGGAATCTCTGCAGGACTTCGAGGCTGCCTAGCTTTGAGGGTATTCAATCATTTCATCTGGAAGAATGTTTTTGGTATAGGTTTCATGGGCACAATTAACACCCAAAGACCAATATTTCAGCACCTTTTTGACAGGTACATATCATTGCAATTTTTTACAGCAAGGCCAATTCTTGCTTTCATCAAGAGTACCTCTATAGGGTTATGATGGGAAGGCACCACTGACACCCGACCAATTTTTCAGCAACTGTTTGACAGGTGCATATCATTGCAATTGTTTACAGCAAGACCAATTCTTGCTTTCATCAAGAGTACCTCTATAGGTACTTTCAGGTGTTCTAATCACCTCCATGGCCACGGGTTTATAAAATCAAGCACCTAGGCATGCAGACTGCCTCTACAAACATCTGTGAAAGAATGGGATACTCTCAGGAGCTCAGTGAATTCAAGCATGTTAGGCTGCCACCTGTGCAATAAGTCAATCCGTGAAATTTCCTTGCTACTAAATATTCCACAGTCAACTGTTAGTGGTATTATAACAAAGTGGAAGAAACTGGGAACAACAGCAACTTAAAATGACAGAACCGAATTAGCACATGCTGAAGCGCACAGTGCGCAGATGTCACCAACTGTCTGCAGAGTCAATAGCTACAGACCTCCGAACTTCGTGTGGCCTTCAGATTAGCACAACAACAGTGCGTAGAGAGCTTCATGGAATTGGTTTCCATGACTGAGTAGCTGCATCCAATCCTCACATCACCAAGTGCAATGCAAAGCATCAGATGCAGTGGTGTAAAGCACGCTGCCACTGGACTCTAAAGCAGTGGAGATGTGTTCTCTGGAGTGACGAATCATGCTTTTCTGTCTGGCAATCTGATGTACGTGTCTGGATTTGGCGGTTGCGAGGAGAACGGTGCTTGCCTGACTACATTGTGCCTAGTGTAACGTTTGGTGCAGGGGGGATTATGATGTGGGGTTGTTTTTTAGGGGTTGGGCTTGGCCCCTTAGTTCCAGTGAAATTAACTCTTAAGGAGTCACCATACAAAGACATTTTGGGCAATTTCATGCTCCCAACTTTGTGGGAACAGTTTGGGGATGGCCCCTGCCTGTTCCACCATAACTGCTCACCAGTGCACAAAGCAAGGTCCATAAAGACATGGATTAGTGAGTTTGGGGTGTAGGAACTTGACAGAGTCCTGAACTCAACCCGATAGAACACCTTTGGGATGAATTAGAGCAGAGACTACAAGCCAGGCTTTCTTGTCCAACATCAGCGCCTGACCTCACAAATGCGCTTCTAGAAGAACGGTCAAACATTCTCATAGACACACTCCTAAACCTTGTGGACAGCCTTCCCAGAAGAGTTGAAGCTGTTATATTGGCAAAGGGTGGGCCATAAAGGCAGGCGTCCCAATACTTTTGGCAATATAGTGTATATAAACTGTATTTAAGGCTGAACTCCAGGGATGATCACGTGCATGCTTATATTGATCCGGCTTGGACCAATGTAAGTATGCATATCTCATACTTGAGGGAAGCTGACAATCACTGTAGTTGTCAGCACTACTACAGTGATCACTGTGATTTTGTGGGTCCTGGGCCCGAGAAGCTGTCCCACTGCAAACTGAACACAGGGGGCTGCGTGCTTGGCACTGCCATCATTTACAGTAATACAGTGAACACTAGGAATTCTTTGAATGGACAAGGTGGAGATCCCAATATCAATCCTGCTCCTTTCTACCTCCTCCAATCAGAGAATGGCTTATATTTATTGCAAAAAATGGTGATTCTAGCATAAGAAAAAACTATGCAACTTCAGGAAGCTTAGGAAGTCACTCAGTGAAATTGGAGAGGAAGCAGTTTAACCTTAAAGGGGTTGTAAAGGCTCGTGTTTTTTCACCTTAATGCATCCTATGCATTAAGGTGAAAAAACACCTTGCAGTCACCGGCCCCCAAGCCCCCCCCCATCGTTTTACTTACCTGAGCCCCGAGTGTCCGTCGGCGCGTCCCTGCCATCCCTCTCTCCATGAGGTCCCAGCTCTTGAATGGATAGATTGATAGCAGCTCAGCCATTGGCTCCCGCTGCTGTCAATCAAATCCAATGATGTGGGTGCCGGGGGGCGGGGCTGAGTCCTGCATTCGGTGTCTATGGACACCAAATGCTGGACTTGGGAGCACGCCCCCAAGGTAACCCCCTCAAGAGAGCGCTTCTCCAAGTGGGTTATCTAATGTGGGGAAGAGCTGCAAGAGCCGCCGAGGGACCCCAGAAATGGATGTTCGGGGCCACTCTGTGCAAAATGAGCTGCACAGTGGAGGTAAGTATGACATGTTTGTTATTTAAAAAAAATAAAAAACGATCCTTTAGTATCACTTAGTATCACTTGACACTTTAGTATCACTTGACACTGTCAAGAGATTTCATCTAATTGGATGCTTTCGGTCTATCGAAATATGTTGCTGGCTGTGTGAGGGAGGTTGATTGAGGTCAGAACTGTTCGACTCCTTCTCATGATATGCTATATATTGTATATATATATTGTATGATAAAAGCCTCATCCCCTCCTCTAGACCACAGGAGCTGAGATCTCTAGTCCATATTCCTGGATATTGGACTGTACAATATTTTTGTGGCTATATACAATGTGAGAGAGTCTGAGTGGGGCACTATGTGAGCCCTTTACACCTGGCTGTGGATTACTAGTACATATAAAATCATGCCTATATACTCCTCCTTTGGACCAACTTTTAATAAGCCACAAGGAATATCCAGTAGACTGGACCCTTTATCTACTCGATCATTGTTTGTCTAAGAAAGCCACTGTAGAGCCAAACTTTCTGGTGATCCACAACTGCCACCTCTTGCAGTCTATTAAAGTGCCGTTGCGTTTGGAAACATATCCATAAAGATTCTCTTATCATTGATCTACACATAATTTCACCATAAACCAGCCACGACCAGCTGTTCCTCGCAAAACTTCTGACAGAGGAGTGAAAAGAATTATCAGAAGAGTTGTCTAAGAGCCAAGGATCACTTGTGGAGAGCTTCAGAAAGACCTGGAATTAGCAGGTACAATTGTTTCAAAGAAAACAATAAGTAATGCACTTAACTGCTCCATTGCTGAAGAAAAAGCATGTTGAAGCTCGTTTAAAGTTTACTGCACAACATTTAGGCAAGCCTGTGAAATGCTGAGAGAATATAGTCTGGTCAGATGAGACCAAAATTTAACTCTTTGGATGCCATAATACACACCATGTTTGGAGGCCAAATGGCACATCATCCCAAAAACACCCCCATACCAACAGTATAGTTTGGAGGTGGGAACATCATGGTGTGGGGCTGTTTTTCACACATACAGTACTGGCAAAATATAATTGAAGGAGGGATGGATGGAAAAATGTACCAAGACATTCTTAAAAAAAAAATCTGCTGACATCTACCAGGATGATGAAGATGAAACAAGGGTGGACATTTCAGCAAGACAATGATCCCAGACACAAAACCAAGGAAACTCTCAATTGGTTTCAAGGAATGAAAAAAAAGCTGCTAGAATGGCCCAGCCTGACTTGAATCCAATAGAAAATCTATGGAAAGAACTAAAGATCAGAGTTCATAGAAGAGGCTTACGGAGACTTCAAGATTTAAAGACTGTGTGGAAGAATGAGCCAAAATCACACCTGAGCAATGCATGCGACTAGTTTCCCCATACAAAAGGTGTCTTGAAGCTGTAATTACCAACAAAGGATCTACAAAGGCATTAGACCTTCCTTCTAATATGCTTATCTCAAATGTATTTCATGTCTCCTTATTAAAACATTTGGTCTGCAACCGCTTTACCACCTCGGTGCCACAGCCTCACCCCGTACAGTTTAAGAACCATGAGGATTATTAAGTACGTTGTTGACTCCCATAGGTTCCATGGGCGCATACAGCACGCAGAGAGTTCCTTCTCTGAGCTGGCTGCTCAGCTGTCGGCTAATTGCCAGCTCCTATCTCTCCACAGTGACCCACTTGTTGATGATATCCTGCTCGTCAGTCCAGCTTACTTCAGCCGTCCAGCCCAGATGATCTCTGCCTTCACCTTGGTCAACATCACAGAGACTTTCTCCTGCACTCCTCTTAAAGACTTGCTTGGCAGACATTTCTTCTGGTTCCAGATCCTGCTTGTTGGTCCACTACGCTGATTCCTGGCTTCCTGACTATCTGGCTTGTCTGACTATCCGTTCTGGTTACCGAACTTTGGCTATGTTTTGACTACGTTTGTTCTATTTACTTTTATTATTAAACAAGTGTGATTTAACTGTACTTCTGTCTCAGTCTGATTCATGGTTTCTGACAGGAGGGGATCATGCTCTGCTTCAGTATGTCACAGTACATGTTGGCATTCATGGTTCCCTCAATGAACTGTAGCTCCCCAATTCGGCAGCACTCATGCAGCCCCAGACCATGACACTCCCACCACCATGCTTGACTGTAGGCAAGACACACTTGTCTTTGTACTCCTCCTCACCTGGTTGCCGCCACACTCGCTTGACACCATCTGAACCAAATAAGTTTATCTTGGTCTCATCAGACCAAAGAACATGGTTCCAGTAATCCAGTTGCTTGTCTTCAGCAAACTGTTTGCAGGCTTTCTTGTTCATCATCTTTAGAAGAGGCTTCCTTCTAGGACAACAACCATGCAGACCAATGTGTTGCTGTGTGCGGCGTATGGTCTGAGCACTGACAGGCTGATCCCCCACCCCTTCAACCTCTGCAGCAATGCTGGCAGCACTCATACGTCTATTTCCCAAAGACAACCTCTGGATATGACGCTGAGCATGTGCACTCAATCCTTTTGGTCGACCATTGCGAGGCCTGTTCTGAGTGGAACCTGTCCTGTTAAAACGCTGTATGGACTTGGCCACCGTGCTGCAGCCCAGTTTCAGGGTCTTGGCAATCTTCTTATCGCCTAGGCCATCTTTATTTAGAGCAACAATTCTTTTTTTTTTCAGATCCTCAGAGAGTTCTTTGCCATGAGGTGCCATGTTGAACTTCCAGTGACCAGCATGGGAGAGTGAGAGCGATAACACCAAATTTAACACACCTGCTCCCCATTCACACCTGAGACCTTGTAACACTAACAAGTCACATGACACTGGGGAGGTAAAATGGCTAATTGGGCCCAATTTGGACATTTTCACTTAGGGGTGTACTCACTTTTGTTGCCAGCGGTTTAGACATTAATGGCTGTGTGTTGAGTTATTTTAAGGGGAAAGCAAATTTACACTGTTATACAAGCTGTACACTCACTACTTTACATTGTAGCAAAGCGTAATTTCTTCAGTGTTGTCAAATGAAAAAATATAATAAAATATTTACAAAAATGTGAGGCGTGTACTCACTTTTGTGAGATATTGTCCCTTTAGTGTTTACTTATTGCTCTCCAAAGCTCTAAGTGGCGTTTTTTCTCTGGTGCTTCATTCCTCTGTTATGAGCATGAGTCACTTCTGAGAAGTTTTCTCAACACATGAGATAAATTTGTGTTGGGAGGGAGGGGGGAGATAAGCACAGAGCTTGTCTATCCAGAACACAGTTCTTCTGCTGTGTGGAAGGAGGGGGGGGGGTTTCCTTTCCTCCAATCAGCTCTCACGCACTGTAACTGCAGTCACTCCACCCTTCCCTATGTGCTGCTGACAGATGAAGAAAGATTTTTAACATGATCTGCACTTTGGAAAGGAGGGAAGAGAGGGGAAGACTGCAGATAAACAAGTAAAACTGATGTAAGAGAATTTGTTTAATCTCTGTATCATCTGAGGCTGTTCACTTCACTGGGTATATGTAAGGGTTTACAACCACATTAAGTTGGAATTCCAAATGAGAGGTAAACACCCACAAAACATACATGACCTGATTTTACCAAATTATAATTCTGTTCAGCCAGTCTTGTGATTCACACACTGCACAGAATAGATAGACCCGCACACTCACACATATATTCGTACAAACACACACACATAACACACACATAACCGCTTGCCGACAGGCTCACGCTGATATACATTGGCAGAAGGGCACATACAGGCATATTAATGTACCTGCACGTTGCCCTTTAAGAGGTGGCTTGGCACCCGCCGCCAGCTCCGTGAGTGTGATCGCTGGTACCACAGACTCGATGTCCGAGGGGATACCTGCAATCGTCTCACGGAGAGGAAGAACTGAGAAATGCTGGTGTAAACAAGCATCTCCCCATTCTGCCCAGTGACAGGACACTGATCACAGCACCCTGTAATCGGGAGAGGTGATCAGTGTTGTGTCACACATAGTCCATCCCCCCTACAGTTAGAATCACTTCCTAGGACACACTTAAGCCCCCTAGTGGTTAACCCCTTCACTGCCAGTCACATTTACACAGTAATCAATGCATTTTTAATAGCACTGATCGCTGTATAAATGTGAATGGTCCCAAAATAGCGCCAAATGTGTCCGATCTGTCTGCCATAATGTTGCAGTCACGATAAAAATCGCTGATCGCCGCCATTACTAGTAAAAACAAATGATTAACCACTTCAATACTGGGCCTAGTCTGGCACTTCTCTCCTACATAAAAATCATAATTTTTTGCTAGAAAATTACTCAGAACCCCCAAACATTATATAGGTTTTTTTAGCAGACACCCTAGGGAATAAAATGGCGGTCATTGCAACTTTTTATCTTGCACGGTATTTTCGCAATAATTTTTCAAACGCCTTTTTTTTTGGAAAAAAAAACGGTTTCATGAATTAAAAAATAACAAAACAGTAAAGTTAGCCCAATTTTTTTGTATAATGTGAAAGATCATGTTACGCTGAGTAAGTAGATACCTAACATGTCACGCTTTAAAATTGCGCACACTCATGGAATGGCGCCAAACTTCGGTACTTAAAAATCTCCATAGGCGACCCTTTGAAAATGTTTACAGGTTACCAATTTAGAGTTACAGAGGAGGTCTAGTGCTAGAATTGTTGCACACGCTTTAACACACGCGGCGATACCTCACATGCGTGGTTTGAACAACGTTTACATATGTGGGCGGGACTTACATGTGCGTTCGCTTCTGAACGCGAGCTACCAGGGACAGGGGCGTTTTACTTTTTTTTTTTACTTAATTTTTTTTATTTTTACACTTTTTTTACATTTTTTTTTTTTTTGATCATTTTTATTCCTATTACAAGGAATGTAAACATCCCTTGTAATAGGAATCTATTGTGACAGGTCCTCTTTATGGAGAGATGCGGGGTCAATAAGACCCCACATCTCTCCTCCAGGCTGGAAAGCATGAGATTGTGAAAAAAAATTCAACGATCTCATGCTGACAGCTGCGATTGCGGCTTTGTTTACTTCCGGGAACCCAGGCATGATGTCATAACATCGTGCCTGGGCCTCCTACAGTCATAGAGATCACTGGTGACCATCTGGTCACCAGACATCTCTATCGACGTCATCTGGCGCCGGCTGATTCTTTCTCCAGGCCCCCAATGGCACGGGAGAGCCCGGAGAAGCACCGGATGGCGGCGAGAAGGGGGACGTCCCCTCCTGTCGCCTATAAGAATGATCAAGCGGTGGAACTGCCGCTATGATCATTCTTATCGTGCACAGAATCGCCGGCTGGAAAGAATGACATCTGAATGATGCCTGTAGCTACAGGCATCATTCAGATATCCCCTCACAAAGTCAAGGATGTCATATGATGCCCTAAGGTATTGAAGTGGTTAATAAAAATGTCAAAGAACTATCCCCTATTTGTAGACTCTATAACTTTTGCGCAAACCAATCAATAAACGCTTATTGCGATTTTTTTTTTACCAAAAATATGTAGAAGAATACGTATCGGCCTAAACTGAGGAAAAAAAATGTTTTTTTATATATTTTTGGGGGATATTTATTATAGCAAAAAGTAAAAAATTATGCGTTTTTTTCTAAATTGACGCTATTTTCTGTTCATAGCAAAAAAATAAAAACCACAGAGGTGATCAAATACCACCAAAAGAAAGCTCTATTTGTGGGGAAAAAAGGACGTCAATTTTATTTGGGAGCCACGTCACACGACTGCGCAATTGTCAGTTAAAGCAAAGCAGTGCCGAATCGCAAAAAGTGCTCTGGTCTTTTGCCAGCCAAATGGTCTGGGGCGGAAGTGGTTAAATAAGACGTAGATCAGTTTTTAGTTTAACTAAAGCAACAAACATTAAAAATATATCTTCTTGGTTTAAACCATTAATCATAAAGTAATCAGAATCAGCGAGTGTGTAATTTGTGCATATTCATCAGCTTATTTACATGGCATTAACAATTTATTTAGCAGCTTGCATTTTTAAGCAATACCTTAAGGAAACCTGTCAAGAGAGAAATATGGAGGCTGCATTACTGACCTCTCCTTCTAAGAATACTGATTGCCTGGTTGTCATGCTGGTGCTTTGTCTTCATTACTTTGAGCCAATAACCAGGAGCATAGACACAGACTGGGGAGATCATAAAAAGTGTTTTCAATGCTCTTTAGAATTGTGTTGTGCCTCTACATGGAAAATATCAGCGTATGAGCAGGTGCAGTTAGCTAATCTGCCATTAGGTGGCTCTGTTTCAAAATATTGTGTGGTAACAGTGAATAATGTAATCAGGTGTTAGGCCCCTTTTAGGCAAAGCCTTTCTGTAGTGTTGTACATCAGTGCCCATATATATACCAGGGCGGGAGGAGCCTAGTGCGTCAGGGCATGGGATCCAGATACCCCACATGCATGCAGATGTAGTCAGCTGTGCAGAGCCCCTGAAAAGGGCTGGAGGACAGGGTGAGGTAGTGCTGCACACAGAAGAGCTGGCTTTTGTCTTTGTGGCTCTTACGGTTGGTGAAGGCTGGAGATGATTTTACAAAAAACCTTTCAGGCCAGGCCAAGTGTTCTCTGCTGTGTGTTCTATTCACCTGGAGGACCTGGGAGAAGTGTACAGAGTCTAGAGCTGGATACACAGAGCCTAAGGAAAGTCAGAGCTCTTTGAGTGAGTGCTAATGACCCTGGGAAGGAGAGAGCCTTTGCAAAGGGAAGATGGTTTAAAGTGAAATACTGTGTGCTGCTTTCACATAATGACTGCTATGGTTCGTCCACTAAATGTAATTAACAAAGTACTGTGAAGTGACCCTGGAAAGTATGTCTGTGTGATGTGACTGGTTACTGCCATCTTTTGAACAAACATCAGTAAAGTGTGGAAACTGTACTATTTGTGTGGACATCCTTTTCTTTTGAATGTAAAGACTGATGGCCAGAGCCGATCCACCCTATACGCTCACTACGTAGGGCCCCGCTGCTGTTGGGGGGCCCCCAAGGTCGGATCGGTTCTGCTTAGGGCAGGACTGGCCTACCGGGATACCGGGACATTTCCCGGTAGGCTGCTTGTCCTGGGGCCGCTTTGAGCTATGCTGTGGCTGCAGCGTAGCTCAAAGCAGAGTCCCACTGTGTCACGGAGCTCAGTATGAAGTCGCACTGTGACAAAGGTCCCGCCCTCCTCCTAGACCAGCTCGTGTGATAGATGCAGTGTTCTGTCTATCACACGAGCTGGTCTAGGAGGAGGGTGGGACTTTTGTCACAGTGCGACTGAACCTTTCACACTGAGCTCCGTGACACAGCGTGAGATGTGCGCTGTGCCTGTACGTAATCCACTGGCACTAACTGGCGAGGCGGCAATAATTGGCACGGTAAGGCGGCAATGATTGGCACAGTGAGGTGGCAATGATGGGCACAGTGAGGCTACATTGATTGGCACGGTGAGGTGGCAATGAGGGGCACTGTAAGGCTGCAATGATTGGCATGGTGAGGCGGCAATGATGGGCATAGTAAGGCTTTAATGATGGGCATGGTGTGGCGGCAATGATGGGCATAGTAAGGCTGCAATGATGGGCATGGTGAGGCGGCAATGATGGGCATAGTATGGCTACAATGATGGGCATGGTGAGGTGGCAATGATGGGCACAATAAGGCTGCAATCATGGGGACGGTGATGCGGCAATGATGGGCATGTTGATGCTACATTGATTGGCATGGTGAGGTGGCAATGATTGGCACGGTAAGGTGGCAATGATGGGCAAAGTAAGGCTGCAATGATGGGCATGGTGAGGCTACATTGATTGGCATGGTGAGGCGGCAATGATTGGCACGGTGAGGCGGCAATGATGGGCACGGTGAGGCTACATTGATTGGCACGGTGAGGCTACAATGATGGGCACTGTGAGGCTACATTGATTGGCACAGTGAGATGGCAATGATTGGCACGGTAAGGTGGCAATGATGAGCACAGTGAGGCTGCATGGATGGGCACAGTGAGGCTGCATGTATGGGCACAGTGAGGCTGCATTGACGGGCACAGTGAGGCTGCAGGGATGGGCACAGTGAAGCTGCATTGACGGGCACAGTGAGGCTGCAATGATGGGCACAGTAAGACTGCAATGATGGGCACAGTGAGGCTATATTGATGGGCACAGTGAGGCTGCATTGATGGGCACTGGTGAGGCAGATGTAAGGAGGGGCTCTCTGGGATCTGTCTCCTCTCCCCTGACAGGACATGAATCTGTGTGTTTACACACACAGATCCACGTCCCTGCTCTGTGACACGTAATTGAGGGTGCCCGGAGGACATTGCGGCCGCCGTGCACGCGCATCGGCTCCAGAGGGACGTGGCGGGCATGCGCACATGGCCCCCAGATGGCCGGGAAGCTAAGGAGGTCATGTGACGGCCGCCCAGGATGAGAGAGCCACCTTGCGGCAGTCATATTACTATACGCAGGATAGGAAGTGGTTAAACATTGTTGTGTCTTCGGGAGGAGTCTGTTTGCTGAGTTGGCGCTGTTGTCACAGCTCAGCGGATTTACTCCTTTCTTTGTGAAATAACTTTTCCTATTTGGTTCAAGTAAAACATTTCAGAACCTTATACTACTGAGTTGCTTGATTCTTGCTTTATAGTATTAACAGGATGTCCGAATCCAGAGTGTCAGGTGGGTTGGAAGGTTCACTTGGTCATGGCCGTGCAGATGAGCAAGTAATTCTCAGCAGTCCCCAAGGGGGCCGTGCTACATTTGGGGGCTCGTCTGGCATGCTATCTGTAGCACGCCCCAGTTGACCTAGATCGGAGCCACAATCTGAGTGGGAAGCCGCATCCATTGGGGACGAAGTTATGGGACTCCCATTGACAGAAGCACCATTCTGGAGATCTCGGGGAGTGAACATACCGAGAGGGAGATCAGAAGGTGGCTGAGAGCTTTAGTGCCAGGACACCGGGCTTACTTGGTGGAAACTGAAGCCTCCGCAGAGATGGATCAAGTCAGGGCACTGATAGAATGGCAGGAAGAAGTGCCAGTGTGCTTTCAGGAGGAAGAGATCAGCTTAACAGAGAAAGTGGTGGCAAGGGTATTCCTCCCTCAGAAACGAGAGAGGAAGGAGTGAGAAGCCACCTCTGACAAAAGCTCACTAGAAAAGTCCTGTGCCTATGGGGACTGACTCTCAAGGGGCCAGCGCCCCTCCACTCTCTTTGTACACAGATATAAGTCATCTGGTCGATAGCCTGGTGGAGAATGGGCCTGGGAATGCTAATCAAAGTTATTAGAGACTTCAATTTTTCTCAGGACAGTTGCTGGATGAGTCATGCTTTACAGGATATGGAAGAGTAGAGTGTTTCAGAGGCTGTGAAACGACAGCGACTTAGTGAGAACCTTCGAGGCCCAACGTGATCCGCAACCTAAGGATGGGCAAGAGGACTTGTGTTGCCATGGACTACTTGAGGCTTTGTGTGCTGTTTTTGGAAGAGTTGAGATAATCGCTGATCTGATGTACAAGTTCAACCATACCCATCAACAAAGAGGGGAAAGTTTGCCTGAATACAGCTCTCAGGTAGACTGGACGCTACACCAAATCATCCTCAAGAAAGGTCTTGACCCCCAAAGGGTGCTACATGGGGCCTGGCCCATTCATCCTATTGTGCTGAAGCTGTTACTGAAAAGGACCCAGGTGATACCAACCTATCCTGAATTGATAGAGGGGTTTGAGAGGAAGAGGCTCTGCTGGAAGACCAAGAGATGTGAATCCTGATACTGGAAACAAAGAGAAAGTGGTGGCCCGCGCTGTTCATGCTGAAATTGAGTTTTCCGATGACGACAGTGGAACCAAATCTGAACCCAAGGGATTGACTCCCCCTGACATCCATTAACCAGTTGCAGAACTAGTGCTAACGAAACTGATGGCGCAGGTTGCACAGGCTCAGACTCAGATGTACAACGCGCTGATGCAAGTAATGGAGACCAAAGCAAAAGTTCAGGATGAGCACTGCAGAGCGGGGTGACACAGAGACAATGGTAACAATAACTGTGAGCGCAGGGTACAATGTAATAAAAAACAAAATAATAGTAATAAAAAAATCACTATTACTGAGTCTGTATTAAAAGGGAGGTCATTAGTTCATAAGCACAACAATAGTAGTCCAAGAATACAGATAGTGGTAGAGTAATTAGGGCGGCTGCTGTCCTCAGAGAGCTGGCTCTGTGAACAAAAATAGAGGGAGAGCACAAAAGAAGCGCCACCTAAGTGCAGTATTAGAAGCTGACTTTTAATGGCAAGGTATACAAAAACATTCACAAGAAATAAGGAAGGTACAGGCTCATCTGTATATGTAGTCCTGAGTGCTCCTCGAGTCTGGAAGTGGTTCCTGGTGTGTGGTGTGTTGATGGCAGGTCTGCAGCACGTCCTGTGGCCACAGAAGAGGAGCCAGAACCAGCGTGGAACGCACGGAAGTAACGTCACAGGTCACAGGATCACATCCGGTGGAGCTGATCACAGGGAGGGAAAAAAAACTGGCAGGCTACGCGCTCGGAGCTTCAGCTCCTTCTATTGGAACCAGGAACCATTTCCGGACTCAAGGAGCACTAGGGACTACATATACAGATGAGCATGTACCTTCCTTATTTCTTGTGAGCGTTTATGTATACCTTGCCATTAAAAATCAGCTTCTTTTTAAACTCCTTTATTTTTATCATTTTTACAAAAACATATACCACTGATCGAGAGGCACCTCGAACCGTATACATACTATTATAACATCTTTACAATGTCGTGTATAAATTCACACTTAAATAACCTTCAATATATTATTATACACCATTCGTAATGACTTCCTTTAAAGAGGGAAAAAAAGAACATTTAGAAGACTCACAACTACTACCAGTACCTCAGCCCCCCCCTCCTCTGTGGTTCTCTAACCTCTTGTGACCCCTCTATCCTTTTATAACCCCTCCCCTCTCCTCCCTCCTAATCTCCCTTATGATAAAATGCAAACTGTTCCTTCCATACACCGTGTCTATTTAAATAACAGATGTATTATGTGTTCTTATTTCTCTCATCTCACTCTTATTTGCTGCTTCCCTTCGTCTTCTCCACTTCCCCCTTATTTTCCACCTAGTCTTTGAGTATGATGTCCTCTTCCTAATTATTCCCTTTAAGGGGGACATCCCATTTTATCTAACCAGGGCTTCCACATCATTAAGAATTTGTCCAGGTTCCTCCGTCTAACAAATACCACTTTTTCCCTCCATACTGTAGCATCCATCACTTTATTCCATTCTACTGATCTCGGGGGTCTCACTGATTGCCAGTTCTGAGCTATTATCTTTTGAGCTTGGAATAAACATCTTATTACTGCAATTTTACTATTTTTGGGCACGGTATTTTCCTCTATTTTCCCCAACAGACATATAGCACCATTCAGGTCTATCTTAAGCCCAAAGGTACGATTAATATCCTCCAATATCTCTGTCCAGTACCTGAATAGTTTTGGGCCCCTTCACATCATGTGAATCAAATCCCCTATACCTTGACACCTTGGGCATTTGTCGCTAGCTCTATATCCGTACCGAAAAAAAGCTTCTTCGGAGTGTAATAAGTGTAATAAACTCTATGTAGCAAAAATAGTTGCAATATTTGCTGTGAAGGGGAGAATAACACCCTGGAGCTCAGGTCCAATATCCTTCTTCATTGTTCTCATGTTATTTTTTCCCACAGGTCTTCTTCCCATCCCTTCTTATTTTTAGCCAGTCTTTCACCGTTAATGGTTTTACTACATATCTGTTCATATATTTCTGATATTAAGCCTTTGGAGGATCCTGTCATAGCTATTTTTTGTATAAGAGGTACTTTACACCATTCCACCCTTTGTGTTTTAAAGTGGGCATTCAATGCGTGTCTAATTTGAAGATACCGGTAGAATGATTGGTTTGGGATACCGTACTCACCCCTCAACTCCTTGAATGATTTCAGCGTACTCCTTTCATATAGTTGCACAAGTTTTCTGATACCACAAACCTCCCACTCATTTATTTTACCCAAGGGAATCAAATCTGGAAATTGCTTGTTGTCCCAAATTGGGGTGTATTCTGTTAACCCCCTGTATCCCATTGCTACCCTGGCTGCCTGCCATACTTTTGTTAGTTTTAATGTGGGGCATCCAGAGAGTAGGGAGTCCGCTTCCAGAGCTTCCACCAAACTGCTATGCAAGGCTCCCTGCAGCATCATTCGTGCATTTTTATTACCCTCCCCTGGTATATTACATCCCCTGAGATGCTGCAACTGGGCAGCCAAAAAATAATTGCGCGGGTGTGGAACTGCCGCTCCTCCCTCTTTTATTGGTAGCTGCAGTATCTGTAAGCTAATACGAGCCTGCCCCTTCTTCCAAATTAGTTCCCGGGACATTGTTTCAATTTTCTTGAACCATCTCATTCCGATCCAAACTGGAGAATTATGTAACTGATACAAGAGTTGGGGCATACAAATCATTTTAATGAGGTTAATTCTTCCTGCTGCTGACAGAGGAAGACGACTCCAGATATCACACTTCCGCTTAAATTTAAGCAGGAGGAGAGCAAGATTATCAGCTTCTAATACTGCACTTAGGTGGTACTTCCTTTGTTCTCTCCCTCTATTACGGGGTGACACAGAGATAGGGGGCCTTTTTGTTTACAGGGAGGTGTATTTTCCAAGGATCTGGAATATGTTGCTGCTATATATGGATCAGGAGCCACATTTAAGGCTTTGACTCCCTGTGATCATCAGGCCAATTGAATGGGGAATCCCCCGTTCTTCTGTTATTATTGTGCACGATTGGTGTTCCTGTTGGGCAGCTACTGATACCCCCGCTGGTAGTGCTTTATCCATTTTTTCTAAGTTGTATGGTGGAACATCTCATATGTAAGACAAAAATTATGACTGCATATACTTTTATCTAATAACCCTGACGAAGGTGCTTGAACCAGAAATGCGTCAGTTCCTGGAGACTGTTATATACCGGAGAGTAACAACTACCTTTTTGTCATACATACCATGTAACTTGTTGTGCTTTTTGTCTTGTTTATACTTTTTTGTACATTCGTGTAGTATTTTTTCTATGTTTTTTAACCATTGGTCATCGCATGATCAAATGATTTTATGAATATTTAATAAATTACATTTTTTCAAATTCACACGTGTGGTTGCTACCTACAAAGTCCCAATGAAGGGGGAATCTTTTTTTCTTAATACAAATAGCGATCCCGGGAATCGGTCCAATAACTTCCTGATTCCAACAAGCGTGCTGACATTCCGAGAGCAAGCTCCGCTCTACGCATTTTGTCACATCTGGCGTCATCAGAGGCACAGATGTTATCCTTGTCACCACGTTAATAAATACTCCATTCAAGAGAGGATGGCCCTGCATGTGAATAAATCAAATCAAGTCTCATTTTGTTTTTTAAAATGTCCGAATCGCGTCCTCTGCTTCCAGGCCTCGTTCTGATGGAAGAACCAAACCTTATTTTGATTTTAAAATGGCGACTCACGTTCACTTCCAGATAGAGTGGGACCAATTCTCGTTCTGATGGAACTAAAGGGAAGTCTCTTACCCTGAAAAAAATAGCCAAAATCTCTATCTGAATATAAACCTGAAGGAAATAGCTAGCCAAGCCTCGATATGGGAACAAACCGAGATTAACTTTCACAGACTGAGAATTTAGTTGGCCCGTGTATAAATAAAATGGAGAAATATAAAAATGTAGAAAAATTGCATGAGCATAAAGTAAAAAAAACTACAGTAATGATATAAAACACAATTAAAAATTGGGTATTCCCTATTGGATGGATCACATAATAAAATAAAAATACAATATTAAGAAGACATAACTAATGCAAAAGTTATTTAAGTATTTAAAATCAGCAACATTATTTGTATCCAAATTCATTATCCAAATACGTATTATTGTTTTGGATATGGAAAAGTGTTAGTCATGTAAAAAAACTGTACCCTAATAAAAATTGCAATAAAAATTCATTCTTAAAATACTTATCCAAATAAAATGTTCTTATTGCAATAGAATGATAATCAACCCCCCATCTAGGACCTAAAGGATGTATTGAATACAGAAATGGATTTATGCATTGTTAATGAATGCATTTATATCCCATTCAACATTCATGCCATATGGGGCAAAAGTTCTAAGTTCATTAATTCAGCGAGTTTCTAATTGGGAAACCCCCCTCTTGGTAGACCCCCTTTCCAAGAATCCACAAATGTATCAATAGCAAAAAAGAGTGTCCCACTGGGACAAACCCATTGGTGGATTTTATTTTGGATATATTGGGACTGATATTAATTTTTTAATTCTTTTTATTTTCGCATCTATTGTAGTACCATGACACAATATTTGTATGATTTTTGGTCATTATAATAAGCGCGGCAATGTGAATTCATATATCTGTACACAATTTATTCAATTGTTTTTGCCAGCTGCTGATATTGGATCTGCCATTGTGATTTCTGTTTTGATATAATACTTACAGTAGAAGTACTGAAGCCAGGCAGAGCCCAGCAACTAGCATTTTCAGAAGGAGTCCCACAAAACCAGCACTGTTTATGTAGGTTGGAGAAACATTTCCTTCAATCACAGAACAGGGCCCCAGTAATGCACTACAGGGGCAGGGAAGGGGTCAAGAAGCTGTAAGCCCCTGTTACACATTACCACTAGGGATGGGCCGAACACCCCCCTGTTCGGTTCGCAGCAGAAAGTGTTACGTAACCAGGTGACCCCACCCCCCTCTGACATCACGGAGAAAGCCATAGGGAAGTCCCCGTGTGTCTGAGGAGGGCGGGGTCACTGGGAAGAAAACTGAATGAAGACCAGAAGAAGATGGAAGAAGTGGGGAAAGAAGAAGACATTAATAAAGGAATTGTCAAAAACCGTCTCTTGTCTTTTTTAACATTTTTGACACTTTTTTGTAAAATGGTAGGGGTACATTTGTACCCCATTACCATTTCACACAGGGGGGCCGGAATCTGGGGGTCCCCGATAAGCCCCCTGCTCGCATACCCCCACAACCACAGGGCAGGGGTTGTGGGGATGAGGCCCTTGTCCCCATCAACATGGGGACATCCTCCCCATGTTGAGGGCATGTGGCCTGGTACAGTTTAGGGGGGGCGCTCTCTCATCCCCCCTCTTTTCCTGTGGCCTGCCAGGTTGCGTGCTCGGATAAGGGTCTGGTATGGATTTTGAGGGGGACCCCCACGCCATTTTTAAAAAAATTTGGGCACGGGGTTCCCCTTAATATCTGGTATGGAATTTGGGGGGACCCCCACGCATTTTTTTTTTTAAATTTTGGTTCGGGGTTCCCCTTAATATTCATACCAGACCCAAAGGGCCTGGGCCTGGTAATGGACTGTGGGGGAATCCCAGGCCGTTTTTTTTTAATGACTTTCATGAGTATTGCAGAGACCCGACAATTCATTATAGCAGCCGGCGCTACCGCTAGTACTTTTAAATGACTTTTTTTTGTTTAGAAATGTCATTTTGCTCTCGGACTGTTGTAAACACGGGAAACATGTGCCACTTTACAGACATACTATAGACATCCCCCAGGTACGAAATTTAAAGGAATATTTCACTTTTATTGTTTCACTTTAAGCATTTTTAAAATCACTGCTCCCGTTTTTAAAACTTTTTTTTGCATTGATACATGCCCCCTGGGGCAGGACCCAGGTCCCCAAACTCTTTTTATGACAATAGCTTGCATATTAACCTTTAAAATTAGCACTTTTGATTTCTCCCATTGACTTTTAAAGGGTGTTCCGCAGCTTTCGAATTTGCCGTGAACACCCCAAATTGTTCGCTATTCACCGAATGGGCGAACAGCCAATGTTCGAGTCAAACTCATGTTCGATCCAAACAGACAGCCCATCCCTAATTACCACTCTGCCTTAGAATGAGGATTAATGGAAAGACCACCAGAGCACACCCTGATATCTGCATTAAAAGGCAAATAGTTTAAATGTAATGGCAGATTACGTCATAAGGCTCAATAGCTCAATGAATGATCAAGCAGTTCATTAATACAGAGTGCCCCAGCTCACAAGTTTGCCCAATTACCTGGAAGAACCCACTACCTCAGGAAGGGTTTCATTCCCTAATAGAGGGTTACAGTACATACAGTATACAGTAATGCTCAAAAGTTTGCATACCCTGGCAGAAATTGTGAAATTTTGGCATTAATATTGCAAATATGACTGATCGTGCAAAAAAAAACCTGTCTTTTATTTAAGGATAGCAATCACATGAAGCCATTTATTATCACATAGTTTTTTTGATCCTTTTTAAATCATAATGATAACAGAAATCACCCAACTGGCCCTGATGAAAAGTTTACATACCCTGGAATGTTTGGCCTTGGTACAGACACAGAAGGTGGCACACACAGGTTAAAATGGCAATTAATGCTTAATTTCCCACATTTGTGGCTTTTTAAATCACAATTAGTGTCTGCGTATAAATAGTCAATGAGTTTGTTAGCTCTCACATGGATGCACTAAGCAGGCTAGACACTGAGGAGGTAAAGTTTCATTACCTTGTTACAAAGGTTTGACTGTTCTTTTATACCTCCTCATGGCTCAGTGTCTAGCCTGCTTAGGGCAGCTATGTGAGAGCTAACAAACGCATTGACTATGTGTGGGAAATTAACCTTTAATTGCCATTTTAACCTGTGTGTGCCACCTTGTTTCTGCCAAACATTCCAGGGTATGTAAACTTTTTATCAGGGCCATTTGGGTGATTTCTGTGACTGTTATCCTTATGATTTAAAAAGGATCTAAAAAACTATGTGATAATAAATGGCTTCATGTGATTGCTATCCTTAAATGAAAGACAGTATTTTGGCAAGATCAATCATATTTTCAATATTAATGCCAAAATTTCGCAATTTCTGCCAGGGTATGCAAACATTTGAGCACAACTGTATATGTACATCTGATGTCCAGCATTACTTTTGTTACATGAGTGGAGCACTGCTGGACCATATCATTCCAATCTTTCACCTTCTTGTAGGTGCCTAGTCTCCAAGCTCAATGAAGTCCTATCCTTATGTAGCCACCGTGCCTTAAGTAGGAGTGTCTAAATTTAGTTCTGCGTGGCTGCAGTCAGCCAATGCCAATTTGTAGCCTGTGATTTGTTCAGCTTCCCCTAAGTTCAGCCTGGCGGTCGGTTCTCCTTCCTGTCAGTAGGTGGCACTATCGCCTCTGGTATTGGTGAGAGATCTCACAGAAGGTATGAACTATAAATATATATATATTTTCCCAGCCCACCAGTAGGTTGCCAGTTATGCATTATGGCAAAGGGTATAAATATTTGGGGCTGGCTAATGCAAGCTCTCTTCCTCTCTGGCTCCAGCCTGGGGAGGATGCACATCATAGGTGTACGCAGCCTATTACATTAGGGTGTGCACCCCAAAGCTCAAATACATATGCATGTGTATATGTACTGATGGTGTCAGTAGGGCAGTGGACGGTGTCAGTAGTTTTATTTTTATTCTTTAAAAATTATTTTATTTTGTAACATTTTTTTTTTTTTGGATGAAATATCAGTGGTCTAAACAGGGGGGAATATGCACCACACAAGGCGATTAGGGTGTGCCCAGGCACTCCTGGCACACCCTGTGCGCACGCCTATAGTGCACATAATGGAATGGCTGATTTGGGCCTGCCTACCCTGAGGGGGCCTGGGAAGTGATGAGGCCTGGAGATGAAGCCTGGTGCTGCTGATCTTCAGTGGCGGCAGGATGCAGTCAAATGGAGGCTGTTTGACTCTCCTGCAGAAGATTATAAACAGGATGAAGTCCCAAGGAGGCTGGTTGACTCTCCTGCAGAAGATCATAAACAGGATGGAGTAATATGGAGGTTGGTTTACCCTCCTGCAGAAGATCATAAGTCCTGAGTATCTGCTTTAGTCCTGAGTATCTGCAGCCCTAACCCTCTCTCCCATTGACTAAGTAATACATTCCTTTCTGTTTTTACCTAAAAGTGACTGGCATCCTTATGCCCTACTAAGCCTAAAAGACTTACCCCTTAGGTGAAATGTCATCCTACCCTGTCTCTGGGGATACCATTATGCCCCCGGGGGTCAGGAGGGGTGGTACACTTATATATTAAAGCATGAGAGGTAGGTTGCACATTTTAGAATCAAGTGACATGTTTTTGAAGTTCTGCCCAGATTCCCTGTGACAAGCCTGCTTAGGCTGGCTACAACAAACCAAATAAAGCTGAGATCAAAGGAAAACTGAAAGGACTTTCTTATTTTTTTAATTTGTTTGTTTGCCAGAGGTGCTGTTTAATTCTTTTTTTTAACAAACCTGCACACATTTCAACAAGAATACCAATTCTACTGTTTCTCACCCCCGGTGTTAATAATCTTCACTGCTTCTCTTGCTTTACAGTTTAAGCTGCGGAGCAATAAAAAATAATTATTTCATCCCCTTGGCTTGCCTCTCACTTTACTGTTGCAATAAAACAACCAAAATCTTAAGTCATATATATCCTCAGAAGTGTTATTTGTGTGCTGCTGCCTATAAAGACCACAAGGACCGTAAATCTCCAGCCTGGGGGTGTTTGCTGGTATTGGCAAAGGAATAAAATGGCTCCCTTTTATAATGTTACAATTGTTTATTGCGCACTTGCAGAAGAACTTAAAGAGCACCTCCCGGCAACAAGTGAAATCCTTCAGAGAACTGGTAAAGAAGAATTCCAGGTATAGATAATTTTACAGACCTTAACCTATGGCAACTGTATAAGCTGTGATATCATCTAGTGGAAGACCAGAGTAACTACCCGGTTAGTATATAAGAGAGAAGAGTCGTCAACTCCAAAGTCCTTGATGCAAAAATGTATTGGCTACATATGAGCATTAACAAGCAAACAACTGACGCGTTTCGGCATGAGCCTCAGTCATAGCTAACTATCTACCCATTTAGTATTTTACCAGTCAGGCCACAAAATTGTGTCTCAGGTCCAATTCTAGGAAAATGTAGCTAACAGCCCATTAAGGACTTGTAAACTCACAAAACCCATTAGGACCTGGAGCAGGTGCAATAAAATTTACATTACACCATTCCCGTATCTTCATAAAATCATGATATCATATGGCAGTGGCCAAAACATGGGGATACTGCATACCACCACCTCTACTACTCTGCTTTCACTAATTTGGCGCTGGTAAACACAGAAGCCAGTAGAGGTAGTTTTCTGCGCTACTCACTTCCTCTGCCGGCTTCTGTGTTTATCAATAAGAGCACAGGGTTTTTTTGTTATAGGATTTTTGCACCACCATGGATCTAAAAAAAGAAAATATCTATTCAATCGGCTCCATTGAACTAAGCCACACCAGCATCACTGCTCCTCTTGCAGTTCTCACTGAGGACTTCTCCCTGGCACTCTAAGGTGAGTGGGGACGGCAGGGGAGGTCTGTAACATAGGGGGAAGTCTGTACTGAAGAGTAAGGGGGAGTGGGGGTGGAAGGGAGCTTTGTACTGGGTGGAGGGGGGTGGGGTAGGAGGGAGCTCTACCATGGGGAAAGGGGGGTGGGGTAAAGGGAAAAATGTGAACTGGGGGTTTGGGACATCCTCTGTAGGGGATGGTGGGGGGGGGGGGGTCGTTTTTGGTTATAGCCTGCCCTGTGTGATTTGCACTCTTGAGTCCTGCACAATACACAATCCTGAGCTTTGTGTCCTATACAATATGCACTCCCAAATCTTCTGCAGAGGTATTTAGTTCTAGAAGTATTTTGCAGATGGAATCCAGCAGGCGAAAACTATAAGACTGGTAATCTCAGTCCCTTGTGCATGTGCTGAATGGAACCATCTTTGAGGAACTTATACATGACATTTAGCATACATCGAACATGAACAATTATAGGCCTACACTGGCTTCATCGATAAAATCCCTGGTACTGGGGATTTATTTACTGTATCCAGTCTAAGACACATGACATTATAAAACATGAATTACTATTTTCATAGACACTGGGAACCAGGTGTGTACATACAGTATAAATATCATACCAGTCAGTCATATTGCTCATGACGGCTGAAAAGGGAGAAATTTCATCACTATAAATTTTAATATCACTAATTTTTAATCTGACAAATTTATGTGAAAAAATAAAAATGTGATTTCTAAACAATGCGGACTTCGAAAAAATTACCCCCATTGGAAAGCACAAACTACAATTCAGAAACAAGTGTGGTGGTCTTGTATGTAACAAAAGATGCAAGATTAAATGGTCACCAAACCATTCATTTAAACAAAAACCTCCCCGTGAGATTATATGTGCATTGCACTTATTCTATCCATGTTATTTAACCTGTAAAAGCCCCGTTCGTGTAGACGTCCAAAACTCTGAGGCTGCTGTTGGGTGCCACCAGCTTGGATGTGATGTCGGCAGCCCCAGCAGACTCAGAGTTGTCACTTAAGGGACACTCTATAGTATTGTCCTTCGCTCCTCTCCCAGCAGCTACCTAAAAGCTTATGTAAGTAGGTGAGAAGAGGGGAAAATGAGCTGGAGCAGAACAGCCAGTAATTAGACACTCCCAGAATAGAAAGGGCTATCTTGTTTAAAAAGGGAGAGACTGTACCAGGGAAATGACCCTTTGCATTGGTGTTCAGTAGAAGTGCCCCCTTTACACTGAAGTCAGTCGAAGTGCCCCCTTTACATTGGATTCAGAAGAAGTGTCCCCTTTAGGTTGGATTCAGTAGAAGTTACCCCTTTTACACTGCAAAGCACAATCTTCTAGTGCAGGGGTCTCCAAAGTTTCTAAGCAAAGGGCCAGTTTAATGTGATTCAGGCTTTAGGGGGGCCAGACTTTGGCCAATGGAAGTAGAAAATGTCTGAACATCAGTGCCCCATCATTGGTTTTAATGGGAGAAATAGTGCTCCATTATTGGCATCAATGGAAGAATAGTGCCCCACTGATGGTGTCAGTAGGGGGGAATGTGCCCCACCATTGGTGTCAGTTGGTGAAATAGTGCCCCAAGGGCCAGATAAAGGCAAACAAAGGGCCACATCTGGCCCCCCCCCCCCCCGGGCCACAGTTTGGATATCACTGTTCTAGTGTATCCTTTAGAGATATATATGTAGGGATCTTCTGCCCTCTACTGCCTGTAAGGGGCTGTGCTGCTATATGTTCACAGAGATTAATTATAAACATACTTCCTGCCTCCTGTGTGTCTGGGTCAGAAACCCCAGAAGGAGGAAGTAAGAGAGAAAGTCTGAGGCCATATGCCCTGTTCATGGGAAGAGCTGTTGAGAAATTCAGATCAGAAGGGATGATAGGCAAATGCTTCTAATTCTAATAGTTTAATAGTGGTGGCCATAGCTTCTGGCTAAGTACAGTATCTCACAAAAGTGAGTACACCCCTCACATTTTTGTCAATATTTTATTATATCTTTTCATGTGACAACACTGAAGAAATGACACTTTGCTTGTATAGCACTGTAAATTTGCTGTCCCCTCAAAATAACTTAACATGCAGCCATTAATGTCTAAACCGCTGGCAACAAAAATGAGTACACCCCTAAGTGAAAATGTCCAAAGTAGCAATCCCCCCCCCCCCGGTGTCATGTGTGAATGGGGAGCAGGTGTGTTATATTTGGTGTTATCATTCTCACTCTCTCATACTGGTCACTGGAATTTTACCATGGCACCTCATAGCAAAGAACTCCCTGAGGATCTTAAAAAAAGAATTGTTGCTCTACATAAAGATGGCCTAGGCTATAAGAAGATTGCAAGGACCTGAAACTGAGCTGCAGCATGGTGGCCAAGACCATACAACGGTTTAACAGAACAGATTCCACTCAGAACAGGCCTCGCCATGGTCGTCCAAAGATGTTGAGTGCACGTGCTCAGCGTCATATCCAGAGGTTGTCTTTGGGAAATATGCCGCACACTGCATCAAATTGGTCTCCATGGCTGTTGTCCCAGAAGGAAGCTTCTTCTAAAGATGATGCACAAGAAAGCCCGCAAACAGTTTGCTGAAGACAAGCAGACTAAGGACATGGATTACTGGAACCATGTCCTGTGGTCTGATGAGACCAAGATAAACTTATTTGGTTCAGATGGTGTCAAGCATGTGTGGCGGCAACCAGGTGAGGAGTACAAAGACAAGTGTGTCTTGCCTACAGTCAAGCATGGTGGTGGGAGTGTCATGGTCTGGGGCTGCATGAGTGCTGTCGTCACTGAGGAGCTACAGTTCATTGAGGGAACCATGAATGCCAACATGTACTGTGTCATACTGAAGCAGAGCATGACCCCCTCCCTTCAGAGACTGAGCCGCAGGGCAGTATTCCAACATAACGACCCCAAACACACCTCCAAGACAACCACTGTCTTGCTAAAGAAGCTGAGGGTGAAGGTGATGGATTGGCCAAGCATGTGTCCAGACCTAAACCCTATTAAGTATCTGTGGGGCATCCTTAAACAGAAGGTGGAGGAGCGCAAGGTCTCTAACATCCACCAGCTCTGTGCTGTCATCATGGAGGAGTGGAAGAGGACTCCAGCAGGGATGGACTGGCCATCGGGACTACCGGGAGAGCCGATGGCTCAGAGTGGGCCGGTTTCAGCCGCATCTGCGGTACTCGGCGATCTACCCGTCAACCGTCGACAGTTGGCGCCTGACGGGTAGATAGAGATTTAGCCAGCATGCAGAGTAGCGTAGGAAGCGTCTGTCTGTAGTAAGTTCTCTCTCATGTCACGCAGCTCTGCTCGCTCCCCGGCGGCCCCTCCTCTCTTCTCGTCTATCCCCATTGGCTTGTGACATCATCTGGGATAGACGAAAAGAGAGGAGGGGCCGCTGGGGAGCGAGCAGAGCTGTGTGACATGATAGAGAACTTACTACAGACAGACGCTTCCTGCGCTACTCTGCATACTGGCTAGTAAGATCCGGTGATGTGCCTCCTGATGTGCCCTATAATGTGCCCCATCATGTGTCCTGATGTGCTATGTGCCCCAATGTGCCCCATAATGTGCCCTGATGTGCTATGTGGCCCAATGTGCCCCATAATGTGCCCTGATGTGCTATGTGCCCCATAATGTGCCCTGATGTCCTATGTGCCCCATAATGTGCCCTGATGTGCTATGTGCCCCAATGTGTCCTGATGTGTCCCATAATGTGCCATGTGCCCTGATGTGCCCCGATGTGCCATGTGTCCCATGCCCTGATGTGCCCCGTGCCCTGATGTGCTATATGCTATGTGCCCCGATGTGCCCCGTGCCCTAATGTGCCATGTGCCCTAATGTGCCCCATGCCCTCATTGTGCACCGTACCCTGATGTGCTATGTGCCCTGATGTGCCCTGATGTGCCCCCTGCCCTGATGTGCCATGATGTGCCCTGTGCCCTTATGTGCGATGTGGCCTAATGTGCCCCATGCCCTGATGTGCTCCGTGCCCTGATGTGCCCCGTGCCCTGATGTGCTCCGTGCCCTGATGTGCTATGTGCCCTGATGTGCTATGTGCCCCAATGTGCCCCATAATGTGCCCTGATGTGCCCCATAATGTGCCCTGATGTGCCCCATAATATGCCATGTGCCCTGATGTGCCATAATGTGCCCTGATGTGCCCCATGCCCTGATGTGCCCCGATGTGCCATGTGCCCCATGCCCTCATGTACCCCGTGCCCTGATGTGCTGTGCCCCGATGTCCTATGCCCTGATGTTCCCCGTGACCTGATGTGCCCTGTGCCCTGATGTGCCCCTTGCCCTGATGTGCCCCGATGTCCTGTGCCATGATGTCCTGTACCCTGATGCACTGTGCTCTGATGTGCCCTGATGTGTTGTGCCCTGTAACCTGATATGTTGTGCCCTGTTCCCTGATGTCCTGTACTCTGATGTCCTGTACCCTAATGTGCTGTACCCTGATGTGCTGTGCCATGTACCCTGATGTGGCCTGGTGTGTTGTACCCTGATGTGCCTCGTGCTCTGATGTGCTGGGCTCTGTACCCTGATGTGCTGTGCCCTGATGTACCGTACCCTGATGTTTTGTGCCCTGGGCCGGTCTGGATGAAGTCCAGGGCCATATTTTTGTCCCAGTCCAGCCCTGGACTCCAGTGGCAACCTATGAAGCTCTGGTGAACACCATGCCCAGGAGGGTTAAGGCAGTGCTGGAAAATAATGGTGGCCACACAAAATATTGACACTTTGGGCCCAATTTGGACATTTTCACATAGGGGTGTACTCACTTTTGTTGCCAGCAGTTTAGACATTAATGGCTGTGTGTTGAGTTATTTTGAGGGGACAGCAAATTTACATTGTTATACAAGCTGTACACTCACTACTTTACATTGTAGCAAAGTGTCATTTCTTCAGTATTGTCACATGAAAAGATATGATAAAATATTTACAAAAATGTGGGGGGTGTACTCACTTTTGTGAGATACTGTATATATACTGTACATGTACAGTAGTATACTGTGTATATATAAAGACTGATGAGAGAAGTGTATCTGTCTCTTTGTTGTTATCTCACATGCACAGTGCCAGATAGCTAGGTCTGTGCTGCTGCATGTGTGTAGTGGTCACCTTCCAGTAATTTAGTAGGTAGGCCTGTTAATTTCATTAGAGTTTATATGCAGCTCTTGTTATTCAAGTTAACCCTGTCTCTTCTGATTTGGGATTCTATAGCTAGTTTTAGCTCAGGGCTCAGTAACCATCATAGTCTAGAGCCAGGTTAGGCATCTGAAAGCAACTTCTAGTAGTAAGGGTCCTTTCACACTGGGGCGGTTTTCAGGCGCTATTGCGCTAATAATAGCGCCTGCAAACCGACCCGAAAGTGCCGCTGCTTTCATATCAGTGTGAAAGCCCCGGAGGGTTTTCACACTGTAGCGATGCGCTGGCAGGACGGTAAAAAAAAGTCCTGCCAGCAGCATCTTCGGAGCGGTGAAGGAGCGGAGTGTATACCGCTCCTTTACCGCTCCTGGCCATTGAAAGCAATGGCGACGGCGCGGCTATACCGCCGGCAAAGCGCCTCTGAAGAGGCGCTTTGCGGTGGTTTTAACCCTTTCTCGGCCGCTAGCAGGGGGGTAAAACCGCCCCCGCTAGCGGCCGCATACTGACGGTAAATCGCCGCTTACAATAGCGCCGCTTTACCACCGACAACGCCCCCGCCCCTGTGTGAAAGGGCCCTTAGAGGTCTGGTTGCATGACAGATTAGAAACTGCTAGGGACTAAGCTCAGAGTAGATAGACTCTGAGTTCCAATGCCAAGCCATTAAAAATATGTGGAATGACTTGAAGACCCCAGTCCACAAACGGTCACCATCAAATTGAACTGAACTTGAGCAGTTCTGCAAAGAAGAGTGGGCAAATATTGAAAAGTCTAGATGTGCAAAGTTAGCAGAGACATATCCCAACAGACTAAAAGGTGGTCCAACGAAATACTGACAAAAGGGGGGTCTTTTCTCCAATTCAGTGATTCTGTTTTTTATTTTTTTTTTCTGGCATGTTGGTATTATATTCTTCACTTGGATGTTATACGTTGCTCTAGTAAATACAGCTGGATAAAACAAAAAAAGCAACAAAATGTAATTATTTTAAAGGGGGGTGATTCTTTTCTATACTCACTGCATAATTAACAGGAAGGCTGACCGTAGGGGCCACCCGATTTGGGCATTCTTTTGCTGCAGTGATGACTTTGGGGGGCCGGGGGGCCTGCTCCTCATGTGCCACGGAAGGTTGCGGCTGCAGTTTTTTGTTACGGGCGGAGGTAAGGGGAAGACACTCTCTCCCATCTGATGGTCCGCTCCGTATGGCGTCCAGAGGGAGGGGAGGGTGCTAGTTGGGGGTTCTTTTAATGGTGTGGAGGTTTGTTGGCAGGGGGGAGTGGGTCACTCTGAGGAGCTGGGGCCCGGCGGCGTGTACTTGTTGCAGGGATCCCTTTACTTTACTCATCTTGGTTCAGGGACGAATGGTGCAACCGGCGCACGCTTCCCCCACTGTGGCTGGCATGGGTGGACAGGCGGAGGGAGGTGTCATGGACATACTACTTCCAGACCTGCAACAGGGCTCAGGCGCATCCCCACCAACAGGTTCCCAGTAACGAACAGGCGTGCGCCAATGCGCATGTGCCGATCGCAGAGATCGCACGCACAGTGATTCGGCTTTGGCGCCCAGTGGCCTTTAAGAGGGGCTTCCACAATTCAGCACTTGCTGTTTGATCTGCAGCTTCACCTGTGACCTGTTCCTGTAATCAGCATCCGATCACCTGACCTGGCTCTCTGACCACGCTGCTGTCTCCAATCCTGAACCTTGGCTTTCCCTGACTCTGATTCTGTTTACCTGCCTGTCTGATCTCCTGTTACCAGAAACCAGCCCGAACTTGACTATTCCTTGCCTGCTGAATCTGTTGAACTGATCCACTGTGTATGACCCGGCTTGTCTGACCTTGCTTCTGCCTGCTGTGTGCACCCTGCTGACCTGCATCCAGCTTACCTGCAGCCCGCTGACCTGCATCCAGCTCACCTGCAGCCTGCTGACCTACATCCAGCTTACCTGCATCCTGCTGACCTGCATCCAGCTTACCTGCATCCTGCTGACCTGCATCCAGCTCACCTGCACCCTGCTGACCTGCATCCGGCTTACCTGCTGACTTGTATCCAGCTTACCTGCACCCGGCACTCCAGTCAGTTCCAGTGTCTCCCAGTGGACATCATCTCCAGTTCCAGAGAATCCACCAGGCACTCATACCCCACTGTGCTCCTACGGTCACTGTCCTCAACTCCAGTGATCTGGGAACAAGGGCTGTACGAGAGGTCTCCCTCTGCACGTCAGGCTCACATACGAGGTACGTGTCAGGAGGACACTGGCCAGAGGTAAGGTAAGATGGGAGGTTTAATTGTGGGGGATGGTATCTTGTTACTGGAGCATGGTAAGATTCACAGTGTGCATGTCTACATGTGGTGTGTTGCATACAGCAAGATGTGCTCACTGCTATATCTATCAGATCCGGTGTATTTGATTGCCAGATTAGTTTGATTCAGTCGTCCATTGGGATTAATTTCCTTGCTGGACATATTTAGTCATGGGGTAGCATTGTTACCACCTTGTTTCCACAGCAGTCCGCATCCATGGTTTGGGAGGGGTTAGGAAAGGGTACCTCCCAGTCCTGGCAGCTGAGCACCCCACGCCTAGCTTGGCTCAGGGGTCACTTGGCACGCAATAAAATTCTGGACCAGCTCCACCCGGAGGTCACTCATTGTGACCACTACTCCACAACTATGCATTTCAGTAATAAACATGGAGAGAGGAAACAGGATTTTAACGGTGCTTTACAAATAATAGTGAAAGCCAATGATGTAAAAATACAACACTTTTAATGAGAATAAATTTAAAACATAAACAGAGCCACTTGGTTCACTAATAATAAACAATTGGTGATAGAGGTGTTCATTAGGCGAGTATTCAACTTTAGCAGAAGTTGTTTTTTCGTATATTAACCCAACATGTTTCGCATTAGCTTCATCAGGGGATATACAAATCAAAAAGATCAAAGAAACTATACAAAAATACTAACAAAAGAATGAATTAATTACAGATTTTACAAAACAAAAGTATATTGCATTATAGAGATAGATACATGTAAGCCCTGCCAATGCCCACCCCCAAAAAAAGAGGGTGAACCTACCGCGCCAGATCTCCTATGGACAAGCACTGTGCCATAGGGAACAAATCGACCCAAGTGAAAGGGCTCTGTGCAGCAACAGAAGGCACACAAAGTGACCAGGCTGCAACTGCATGAGAGGAAAAGATTGAGTGTGAAGAATATGAGGAAGAAAAAAGAAAAAGGGGGGGATCTAAAGAAAAAAGGATGGACAGTGAATAAGATATATATGTTATACCTATACATACATATATGTATACAGAAGCACAAAAAAAATAATTAAAAATTAATTATCTCATAATCGTATGAATTATTTACTTAGGTTATGAAAAAGGATAAGGTAAAGAATAATAAAGAGTGCCAGTGGGATAGTATACATAGTATACTATCCCACTGGCACTCTTCATTATTCTTTACCTTATTGAATTCATTCTCATCTATGCATGTCATACATTGCTCCTATCTATGGCTTCACAATGTTATTTTACATGTTCACTACTGAACCTTTTTTTTCTCCTTCTTTCTACTTTAACAATATATTATCATTTTTATTCTCCCCCTTTATGCATTATGATTTTTATTCTAATATTTTCCTTGACTATATTGAGACATTTGTCCCTTGCATCCCTGTTTTCCTCGGATGCACATCTTGATTATATTGCTGATAGTTTCATTATTATTTACTCCTAGTTTTTTGGGGTTTTAAAAAAAAAAAATTTCTCCCTGCTCTCCCCTTTTTTCTTTTCTTTCAATTCTTATTATATCCTACTTGGATCATCCTTTTTCATAACCTAAGTAATTTATTCATACGATTATGAGATATTTTTTTTTTGTGCTTCTGTATACATATATGTATGTATAGGTATAACATAAATATCTTATTCACTGTCCATTCTTTTTTCTTTAGATTTATTCTGTATATTTACATTGGATTTATACTATCTTTTCCACGTCCCAAACGCCCTCCACCCCATACTCTGAATTTACTTATTTTAGGTGAGTATTCACCAATATAAAAAATACATTTTTTTTTTTTTTCACTCAAAGTACTATGTACATCCCCCCCTTTTTGTTTTTTCTTCCTCATATTCTTCACACTCAATCTTTTCCTCTCATGCAGTTGCAGCCTGGTCACCTTGTGTGCCTTTTGTGGCCACACAAAGCCCTTTCACTTGGGTCGATTGGTGCCCCGTGGCAGTGGTTGTCCATAGGAGGTCTGGCGCGGTAGGTTCACCCTCTTTTATTGGGGCAGGCATTGGCAGGGCTTACATGTATCTATCTCTATATTGCAATATACTTTTGTTTTGTAAACACTGTAATTGATTCATTCTTTTGTTTGTATTTTTGTACAGTTTCTTTGATCTTTTTGATTTGTATATCCCCTGATGAAGCTAATGCAAAACATGTCAGGTTAATATAAGAAAAAACAACTTCTGCTAAACTTGAATACTCGCCTAATGACCACCTCTATCACCAATTGTTCATTATTAGTGAACCAAGTGGCTCTGTTTATGTTTTAACTTTATTCTCATTAAAAGTGCTATATTTTTACATAATTGGTTTTCATTATTATTTGTAAAGCACCGTTTAAATCCCATTTCCTCTCTCCATGTTTATTATATCTATCTGGGATGAGGTGCCAATCTTTTGGGTGCTCTACCTCTAGTCGGACAAATCCCTTATACAGTATCGCACAAAAGTGAGTACACCCCTCACATTTTTGTCAATATTTAAAAAGAAAAAGTAGAGAGTGTACAGTTTGTATAACAGTGTAAATTTGCTGTCTCCTCAAAATAACTAAACACACAGCCATTAATGTCTAAACTGCTGGCAACAAAAGTGAGTACACCCCTAAGTGAAAATGCCCAAACTGGGCCCAAAGTGTAAAAATTTTGTGTGGCCACCTTTATTTTCCATCTCTGCTTTAACCCTCTTGGGAATGGAGTTCACCAGGTTGCCAGTGGAATCTTCTTCCACTCCTCCATGATGACATCACGGAGCTGGTGGATGTTAGAGACCTTGCGCTCCTCCACCTTCCCTTTGAGGATGCCCCACAGATGCTCAATAGAGTTTAGTTCTGGAGACATGCTTGACCAGCCCATCACCTTTACCCTCAGCTTCTTTAGTTGTCATCTTGGAGGTGTGTTTGGGGTCGTTATCATGTTGCAATGCGGCCCAGTCTTCGAAGGGAGGTGATGCTCTGCTTCAGTATGTCACAGTACATGTTGGCATTTATGGGTCCCTCAATGAACTGTAGCTCCCCAGTGCCGGCAGCACTCATGCAGCCCCAGACCATGACACTCCCACCACCATGCTTGACTGTAAGCAAGACACACTTGTCTTTGTACTCCTCACCTGGTTGCTGCCACATACGCTTGACACCATCTGAACTAAATACGTTTATCTTGGTCTCATCAGACCACACGACATGGTTCCAGTAATCCATGTCCTTAGTCTGCTTGTCTTCAGCAAACTGTTTGCGGGCCTTCTTGTGCATCATCTTTAGAAGAGGCTTCCTTCTGGGACGACAGCCATGCAGACGAATTTGATGCAGTGTGCGGCGTATGGTCTGAGCACTGACAGGCTGACCCCCACCCCTTCAACCTCTGCAGCAATGCTGGCAGCACTCATACATCTATTTCCCAAAGACAACCTCTGGATATGAAGCTAAACACGTGCACTCAACTTCTTTGGTCTACCATGGTCTACCATGGCGAGGCCTGTTCTGAGTGGAACTTGTCCTCTTAAACTGCTGTATGGTCTTGGTCACCGTGCTGCAGCTCAGTTTCAGGGTCTTGGCAATCTTCTTATAGCCTAGGCATCTTTATGTAGAGCAACAATTCTTTTTTTCAGATCCTCAGAGTTCTTAGCCATGAGGTGCCATTTTGTACCTCTAGTAACTAGTATAAGAGACTAAGAGAGATAACACCAAATTTAATACACCTGCTTCCCATTCACACATGAGACCTTGTAACACTAATGAGTCACATGACACCGGGGAGGGAAAATGGCTAATTGAGCCCAATTTGGAAATTTTCACTTAGGGGTGTACTCACTTTTGTTGCCAGCGGTTTAGACATTATTAGCTGTGTGTTGAGTTATTTTGAGGGACAGCAAATTTACACTGTTAAACAAGTTGTACACTTACTACTTTAGCAAAGTGTCATTTCTTCAGTGTTGTCACATAAAAACATATAATAAAATATTTACAAAAATGTGAGGGGTGTACTCACTTTTGTGAGATACTGTATATGCATTTCACTGGTGATGGTTGTATTCACTATTCAACCTGACTTCTTAAAATCCATACACTTTGTTCCGGGTGGTAGCTTTTTCTATGTTATGTTTCCTTTCCCGTGGTTGATGTTTCTTCATGTCAGCAGGGATCACGACATTTTAGTTTTTTCAAGTTTCAGACCATCTCTGGTACAGGAGCAGGTACCTTCCTGTTTTCCCCTAGGCACCCCACTTCATAGCTTGGCAGGGTTCACATAGTGCACGTTTTATCTGGACCTCCTCCACTCAGAGGTCATTCCCTGTGTCCATTAGTCCACAAGTCATGCATGGTCATGCATGGTTCAGTTACGATGTTTTTCAATAATCCATGCGTTGTTACAAGTGGTAGCGTTGGTATGTTATGTTCCTTTTTTCCATAGGTTTTGATTGCCTCTACATATCATCACGGATCACAAAGTTTTTTTACTGGCATTTTTCTTTGTGGCTCATACATTTTACATGATCATATCTTTATGTGTTAGGCTTATGGCGTTGCATCGCTGCGAGGTCACCCATCACGTTTATGGGTGCTAATGAATTGAGATGATTGTTTCTAATTGGCTTGTGCGGTGGAAAGTCTCCTCATCCGTTTCACGTTTTTCATGCATCATGACATGCCACTACTCATATAATGGCCTGACACGTCTTCAGGTTCATCAGGCCTGAGTTTACATTTTTAATTTGCTGCTACGCCTCAGGTTGCTCGGCCTTTGTAAATTCATGGGATTTACACATTTTTCAGTCCTGCTCATACATTGTATTTCATGGTGGGCCTCAGTCACCAGGTGCAAGCCTTGCCAGGGGAAGAAAAAAAAAAAAAAAAGAGGAATCTACATCAAAGGTAAGATATGGCTACTTTTAATGTGTATTTCTGGCTTATGTGTCGGTGCTTTTTAGTTCACCGGATACCAGATTTTCGTTGTCATCTCATACATGGTACATGATTTTGCCCTCACGTCTTAGGTCATGGCATTCACCATTGCAGTAGTTTGCTATCTCGTTTATGGGTACCAACGGGTTGAGATGATCGTTTCTAAATGGCTTGTGCGGTGGCAACTCTCCTCATCCGTTTTTCATACAGCATACAGTACGTTCGACTGTTTCATAGTTTTTTCTTTGAAAAAAAAGGGTTAATCAATGTCAAGGTGGAACATAGGTTCGTTTTTTTTTTTTTTCAGTTTTCAGTCCATTTCAGGTAGGCATTGTTTGTTTCTTCCAAATATCAGAAATCCATGGGGGTTGTTACAAACGTTTTGGGAACCATCGGTCCATTCGTGTTGATCTGAGTGGTAGTTTTTGTGTGGTTGTGTTCCTTTCTATAGTGGGGGTTTCTACATAACAGGTTGCATGGAGTTCATTCTTGCAGTCCACTTCAAGTTGGTACTTCTCATCTTCCTTAAACATCAGGTTCTTTGTCATTGCATACACAGTACATGACCATTCTTCACATTGTAGGTATTACAGGGTCACACCACTGCGGTGTTACCTATCATGTTTATGGGTACCAACGGATTGAGACAATCATTCTAAATTGCTTGTACTGTGGCAGGTCTCCTCATCCGTTTCCTCACTCAATATACGTTCTTACATCACGGTTTTTTCTTTACTCAGATCATTTGGCTAACTCATTTTCAGGTTTCCTATGCCGGACTTTACGTTAATTTGCCTGCTACGCCTCAGGTGATTCAGCTTTTGTCCAAATCCCGAGACTGACACCTTACAGTCCTGCACTAACGTACATTTCATTTTCATGGTCATCTCATACATGTCAGGTTCATATCTTCACGTTTTAGATCTTACGGCAACACTCCAACTGCTGGTTTACCTATCACGTTTATAGGTACCAATGGATTGAGATGATCGTTTCAAATTGGCTTGTGCGGTGGCAAGTCCCCTCATCCGTTTCTCCCGGCTTACATTACAATTTCATATACGTCATGACATCTCACTACTCATATCACTTGCCTGACAGGTCTTCAGGTTTCATAGGCCTGAGTTTACGTTTTTAATTTGCCTGATATGCCTCAGGTAACTCGGCCTTGCTAGTCTCTTGAGACTGACACGTTTTCAGTCTTGCACAACGTATACTTCGTCTTTTATTCATGGTCACCTTTGGGAGGTTGTTCAAAAAAAAAAAAAGTAAAGAGATTTTCCTTTCCTTTCCTTTGGGTACATTTAGCTGAGGTGTATTTAATATATATACAGACAGCCTCATATATATATATCCACTGTATCCAGTTTAGCTATATCTGACTACAGGCCGTTCCTGGTGTACTTTTTCTACTTTTCTGGTGGTGTACAAAATACAGTACACCCATAGTTGTTATTACACTTCTGTTAGTGTACACAGTACCGTGCACCCTTAGTGCGGTTGCTACTACTTTTCTGGTGATGTACACAGTACACAATACATACAGTGTACCCATAGTTGCTATTAGACTTCTGGTGGTGTACACAATACCGTTCATCCCTAGTGCAGTTGCTACTACTTTTCTGGTGGTGTACACAGTACATACAGTGCGCCTATAGTTGCTATTAGACTTCTGGTGGTGTAACCAATACTGTTCACCCCTAGTGCAGTTGCTACTACTTTTCTGGTGGTGTACACAATACAGTACACCCATAGTTGTTATTACACTTCTGTTAGTGTACACTGTACCGTGCATCCTTAGTGCAGTTGCTACTACTTTTCTGGTGGTGTACACAATACAGTACACCTATAGTTGTTATTACACTTCTGTTGGTGCACGGTACACAGTACCATGCATGCCTAGTGCAGTGGCTACTACTTTTCTGGTGGTGTACACAGTACACAATACATACAGTGCACCCATAGTTGCTATTAGACTTCTGTTGGTGTACACAGTACCGTGCACCCCTAGTGCAGTTGCTAATACTTTTCTGGTGGTGTACACAATACAGTACACCCATAGTTGTTATTACACTTCTGTTGGTGCACGGTACACAGTAGCTTGCAGGCCTAGTGCAGTGGCTACTACTTTTCTGGTGGTGTACACAGTACACAATACATACAGTGCACCCATAGTTGCTATTAGACTTCTGTTGGTGTACACAATATTGTTCACCCCTAGTGCAGTTGCTACTACTTTTCTGGTGGTGTACACAATACAGTACACCCATAGTTGTTATTACACTTCTGTTAGTGTACACTGTACCGTGCATCCATAGTGCAGTTGCTACTACTTTTCTGGTGGTGTACACAATACAGTACACCCATAGTTGTTATTACACTTCTGTTGGTGTACACAGTACCGTGCACTCCTAGTGCAGTTGCTACTACTTTTCTGGTGGTGTACACAGTACACAATACATACAGTACACCCATAGTTGTTATTACACTTCTGTAGGTGTACACAGTACCGTGCACCCGTAGGGCAGTTGCTAGTGCTACTACTTTTCTGGTGGTGTACATAGTACACAATACATACAGTGCACCCATAGTTGTTATTAAACTTCTGTTGGTCTACACAGTACCGTGCACCCCTAGTGCACTTGCTACTACTTTTCTGGTGGTGTACACAGTACACAATACTGTGTGGTTTTGCTAAACAAAATTTATAGCATGTCCGGAAGGCCATCAAGGAGAGGCAGACGCGCTCACAGGCCACTAAAATAGGGCAAGCAGGCTCTGTGTCTACAGTCGACAGTGCTGGTCGTGGACAGAAGAGTTGGTGGAATGGATAACAAAGCCCTCCTCATCCTCCTCATCCTCTGTCACCCAGGCTCAGAGTAATTTACCTACCAATGCAGCTGCCAAAGCGGCCTATTCCATCGGCTCCATGTCAACAGTCACTCCTTCCCTAGCCCCACCATCATGCACGGAGTAGTCCCCCGAACTATTCGACCACAGTGTCAGGTACATGCTGCAGGAGGATGCTCAGCGATTTGAAGGCTCCGATGATGGTACCCAGGTTGAGGAAAGAAGAAACGTGAGCCTAGAGAAAGGGGTGCCCAAGAAGGTCAAGAAACTAGCAGTCATGTTCCCCCAGCTGCAGCATACTGCCAAGTTTGTGTGGTGATGAGGAGGGAGGGGATGATGAGGTCACTGACTCTACTTGGGTGCCTGATAGAAGAGAGGAGGAGGCACATCTCCAATGAGGCAGGATGTCCTCCAGGGGGCAGCTTAAGGGCAGCCACCCTATTGCATCACACTGCAGAGCTAAGCAGGTGCAGGGCGCTGCTGACTCCCCACATATTTTGAAAAGTTCTTTGGTGTTGGCCTTTTCTGACACGTGTGCAGCAGTTTGCATCATTGCTGTTTGCTCCTTGCTCCTCATCAGCTGGGATCTCCAACCCCACTATACCTCCAGTTCTCTCAGAAACCTGCACTGAGAGAAATGAAGGTATAGAAATAGGTGTCCCAAGTACTTGCGGCCAATCTGCTAGCAGTACACCAACATCCGATTTTAGGAGGCAAATTTCCCTACCCTAGTTGCTAAACCGTAGAAAGAAATTTGGTCCCAGCCATCCACATCCTCAGCGTCTGAATGCTAGCTTGGCCAAATTGCTAGCACTGCAACTGCTGCCTTTTCAGCTGGTAGACTCTGCCCCCTTTTGTGAATTTGTGGAATGTGCGGTACCTCAGTGGCAAGTTCCCAAACGCCATTTCTTTTCACGGAAGGCCATTCCGGCTCTCTACCAGCATGTGGAAGGCAATGTCTTGGCCTCATTGGACAGGGCGGTCAGCAGTAAGGTGCATATTACTGCTGACTCATGGTCTAGCAGGCATGCACAGGGATGTTACCTTTCTTTCACAGCACACTGGGTAACTCTGCTGGCAGCTGTGAAGGATGCAGGACAGGGTTCAGTATTGTTGGAGCTTGTTCCACCACCACGCCTCCAAAATGCTAGTGGTGATTCTGCTACAACTCTCTCCTCCACCCCCTCCTCTTCTTCTTCCTCTATGGCCTCTTCCTCTGCAGATTTCTCCTCTGAACCAGCAGTTCTCCGTAGGCATTCAAGGGGCTACGCAAGCACTCAAGCAAAAAGATGCCATGAGTTGGTCTGCTTAGGGGGCAGGAGCCACACTGGGGCAGAGATTCTGTCAGCTCTGCAGGGGCAGGCTCAGAGGTGGTTGAAGCCATGCCAGCCTCAGCCAGGAATGGTTGTATGCGACAATGGCACCAACCTCCTCTCCGCCCTCCGACAGGGACACTTGACCCATGTTTGGCTCACGTCCTGAATTTGGTGGTGCAGGGGTTTTTGAGCAGGTACCCTGGCTTACAGGATCTCCTGAGGCAGGCCAGGAAAGTCTGTGGTCATTTCTGCCTGTCATATAATGCCAGTGCTCGGATGGCTGACATTCAAAGAGAATGCAACCTGCCCAAGAACCGCCTCATTTGTGACATGCCCACCAGGTGGAACTCAACATTGCCAATGCTTCAGCAGCTGCACACACAGCAGAGGGCCATCAATGAGTACCTGTGTGAGTGTGGCACCAGGACAGGGTCAGGGGAGCTTGGCTTTTTTGCCACACCAGTGGCTACTGATCAAGGATGCATGCACTGTCCTGTCACCATTTGAGGAGGCCACGAGGATGGTGAGCAGTGACAGTGCATGCATCAGTGATACTGTCCCTCTTGTCTTCCTGTTGGAGGACACGCTTCGTGGAATAATGGACTGGGAACTTGAGGCAGAACAGCGTGAAGAAGAGGAGGACTTCCTTGCCTCTCAAGGCCCCCTTTATCCAGATACTAGTATTCCTGCAGGCCCGCCAATCACACACGAAGAAGAAGAGGAGAAGGAGGATTGTGTCAGCATGGAGGTGGAGGATAACACTCAGCATCAGCAGCAGTCTTCAAGGGATCGTGTGCAGTCCCCAGAAACCCATGGAGTTGTACGTGGCTGGGGGGAGGTAGTTGAGGAGCATGTGATCCTTAGTGACCCAGAGGACTCAGGATTGAATTCCTCTGCAAACTTACGCTGCATGGCCTCCCTTATCCTGCAAAGCCTGCGAAAGGACCCTAGTATTCGTGGTATCAAGGAGAGGGATCATTACTGGCTGGCATCCCTTCTTGATCCACGTTACAAGGGTAAGGTTGCAGAACCTATCCAGCCTTCGTGGAAGGAGCAGAGGATGAAACATCTTCGAGAGGCCTTGCAGAAAGGTTTGTGCAATGCGTTTCCAGAGCCTGGGAGGTTACAATTTCCTTTTGCTGGACATGTTGCTGAGGCTTCGTTCAGTCACAGAAAGAGCGGTGGAGAAGGTGGCCAGCTGACCGATGCCTTCAGACAAATCTTCAGTCCTCAGCGCCCAGGTCTGATCAGTTCCTGCAACCATCACCAGCATCTGAATTACACGGTGCAGGAATATCTAGGGGCAAGATCAGACTTGGAGACCTTTCCACCAGAACATCCACTGGGTTATTGGGTCTTGAGAACTGACCACTGGCCATAGCTTGCTCAATATGCAATTGAGCTACTGGCCTGTCCTGCATCCAGCATTCTTTCTGAACGCACATTCAGTGCTGCTGGAGGTTTTGTAACCGATCACAGAGTGCGCCTGTCCAAAGACTCTGTTGATCGGCTCACATTCATAAAAATGAATTAGTCTTGGATCACCAGCTACCAAGCACCTTATGCTGATGTAACCAATTGATTTTTCTATGGATGTGGGATCCCTTGAAGACTGCATATGCTGAGTGACTATCCTATTATGCTGAGTGACTATCCTATTCCTCCTCAATGTTCATGATGATAGCTTTTAGGAATATTTTTGTTTCAGGGCACCACCACCACTGCCTAAGGCCCAATTTTTCTGCCCCTGTTTAACAGGGGCGCGTAATTACAATTTTTGATCTAATATTTCACAGCAGGGCCTGTTCCTGCACTCAACAAAAGTATCTGTGAGGCTTTACAGTGCTGTGCCACCACCACCGCCTAAGGCCCAATTTTTATGCCCCTATTTAACAGGGGCGCATAATTACAATTTTTGATCTAATATTTCACAGCAGGGACTGTTCCTGCGCTCAAAAAAAGTATCTGTGAGGCTTTACAGTGTTGTGCCACCACCACCACCTAAGGCCCAATGTTTATGCCCCTGTTTAACAGGGGCGCGTAATTACAATTCTTGATATAATATTTCACAGCAGGGCCCGTTCCAGCACCCACCAAGAGTAACTGTGAGGGCTTACAGTGTTCTGGTACCACCAACACCTAAGGCCCAATTTTCCACAGAGTGTATAGGGCAGGCCGTATAGTATATACAGGCGGTCCCCTATTTTCAAACATCCGACTTACAAACGACTTCTACTTACAAACAGAGGGAGATAACAGGAAGTGGAAGGAAATCTAGCCCTAGGAAGGGAAATTCTCTCCTGTAAGAGTTAATATGGGAAAAAGGTGTCTCCTCCACTGATGCTTTATCACTAATCCTTGTTTCCCTAATAACCCCAAGTTTTCCAAATCCAATTGTCATAGGGACAGAAAGTGAGGTGAAATCTTCTGAACAGAGGCACAGACAGCAAAACAAATGTTACAGGGGTGATGATAACCCTTCCCTATGTTATCCAAAAAGCTTAAAAATAGATTTTTTGGCTGGAGCTACACTTACAAAATGTACCTATTCCAAATTACAAACAGATTCAACTTAAGAACAAACCTACAGTCCCTATCTTGTTTGTAACCCAGGGACCGCCTGTATACTGCTGCTGTTCAGAGTATATAGGGCCTGGGGGCCCCACGCCTTTTTTTTTTAATTTGGGTACCCCTTAATATCCATACCAGATGGTAATGGGCTGGGGGGGGGGCAACATTACATTACAGCCGCAAGCAGTTTTAAATGACTTTTATTCCTTTAGAAATGTCATTTTGTGCAGGGGCTGCAGGGACTGTTCTAAACACTGGAAAAATGTGCCACTTTACAGGTATACTATAGTCACCCCCCAGGCATGATATTTAAAGGAATATTTCACTTTTATTGTTTCACTTTAAGTATTATTAAAATCACTTCTCCCGAAAAAACTGCCATTTTTAAAACTTTTTTTGCATTCATGCATGTCCCCTGGGGCAGGACCCGGTTCCCCAAACACTTTTTATGACAATAACTTGCATATAAGCCTTTAAAATTAGCACTTTTGATTTTTCACGTTCGAGCCCATAGACTTTAACGGTGTTCGCACAAATTTTTTGTCTGTTTGCATGTTCTGCCACAAACCGAACCGATGGGTTTTCGGCTCATCCCTACTCCTACTTATGACGGTGTTGTTCTCAATTACATAGGTCATGTCACAGGCAGCGGATATAGAAGAATTTGCCTCCATCCCTCCTGCTCCGACTAGAGTTTCTGAACATGGTAGCACGCCCTCCTTAACCACTTCAGCCCCGGAAGGGTTTACCCCCTTTCTGACCAGAGCATTTTTCGTGATTCGACACTGCGTCACTTTAGCTGACAATTGCGCGGTCGTGCGAAACAAACAAACAAGATTGATGTCCTTTTTTTCCCACACATAGAGCTTTCTTTTGGTGGTATTTGATCACCTCTGCGGTTTTCATTTTTTGCGCTATAAACAAAAAAAGAGCGACAATTTTGAAAAAAGCAATATTTTTTACTTTTTGCTATAATAAACATCCCCCCAAAAAATATAAAAAAAACTAATTTCTTCCACAGTTTAGGCCGATATGTATTCTTCTACATATTTTTGGTAAAAAAGGTGTATATTGATTGGTTTGCGCAAAAGTTATAGTGTCTACAAAATAGGGTAGACGCTATAACTATAATATAAAATAGGATAGATTTATGGCATTTTTATTATAACTTTTTTTATTTACTAGTAATGGCGGCGATCTGCGATTTTTATCGGGACTGCGACATTATGGCAGACAGATCGGACACTTATGACACTATTTTGGGACCATTGACATTTTTACAGTGATCAGAGCTACAAATAGCCACTGATTACTGTATAAAAGACACTGGCAGGGAAGGGGTTAAACACTAGGGGGCGATCAATGGGGTTAAGTGTGTTCCCTGGATGTGTTCTAACTGTAGGGGGGATGGGCTCACTACAACAGGACAGAGATCACTGCTCCCGATGACAGGGAGCAGTAGATCCCTGTCATGTTGCTAGGCAGAACAGGGAAATGCCTTGCTTACATTGACATCTCCCCATTCTGCCTCTCCTCGCCGCAATCGCGGGACCAGGTGGGCAGCAAATTCAAAGGGACGTACAGGTATGCCCTTTTGTCTGCCTGTGCCATTCTGCCGACGTAAAACGGCGTGTAGCGGTCGGCAAGTGGTTAAGAACTTGGACCGTCCCAGGACTCTGGCGGTACTACGACACAGGGGTATTTCATACCCGGCTTCGGCTCGCAAAGCAGAGCTATTCAAATTATTTTTCTCCTGTGTGTCAGGCTCTAATGCGGAGCAGGTTACCCTAAGGTCTGTCGCCTCGTCCCTTTCACAGATTCACGCCACCCTGAGCTCACTGGCAACCTCCTGTCAGGAATTGCGGGCCAGGTTTGAGGTTTTGGAAAACCATCAGAGTCCGGCCCCAGAGGTTCCTACCGTTTCAGGGACAGCAGCAGGTTCCGGACCCTTTTGGTATCATGCCCTGTACCTTTGGCTTTAGGTAAAAGTACAAGTGCTCCTTCCATTACCCCGGTGTCCTACCAGGTACATCCAGGGGCATTCCAGAGTTACTCCCGGCCCCAGCTCATTCGGCTGACAAAGCAGATTCTTTCAAACTTCTCCCGATTCTGCCGTCACTCTGGCAGTAGCACAAGATAAAGTAAAGGGGTCTGTATTATTTTTCTGCTAAACTTACCTTTGGGTGCAGAAGCAACCCTTGGCTGTTTGATACTTTCGCGCAGGCACTCAGCTGGATTCTCATATAGAACGCTGTCAAGAAGTCATCCACTGTCTGGACGATTTCCTCCTCATTGAAAGTTCCAAACATGTCCTCGCCGATCTACAGAAGCTGACATCAGTTTTCTCTGCTCTCAACATCCCACTGGTGGCAAGGAAAAGAGAAGGGCCTGTGACTGCACTTACGTTCCTGGGGATCACGCTGGATACTCAGGCTATGTAGGCTAGTCGGCCTGCAGAAAAATTAGACAGAATCTGAGAGCGGATACATATGTTCACGATCTCCCAAGCCTTTTCCAGGGTAGAATTGCAATCACCGTCAGGCATGCAAAATTTTGCCATGAGGATCATTCCCCAGGGTAGATCGTTTATTTCTCGTTTGCTGGCCTTGTTACCTTCAGTCCCCCACTCTGACTCTGGGGTCAAGTTAGATTCCGTGGCTCTATCCGACTTACATATGTGGGACGAGTTCCGCTAACATTGGAACGGAATCGCCATGTTCATCCCTGCACGTCTTGACTGATACAGCATCCACCAAAGGCTATGCGGCTATTTTTGGAACTCACTGGCTAGCTGGGCCATGGCCAGACGAGATCTTGGCTATTCCAGGGTTTGCGGAGACATCTGTATTGTTCGAGATTTGCCGCATAGTGTCAGCAGCGCAGGCATGGGGTCGCTTTTGGATAACTTGTCCATGGAGAAAACCACCATTTAATCAGAAATTGTTAACAAAGGCAGATCCAGGTCTTTACCCATCATGTCTTTTGTACGTAGGCTGATTTGGCTGTCCCTATAGTTGCATTTCCACATACACTGTAGGTTCATTAGTGGTATAGAGAATACGGCAGCGGTTGCTCTGTCCCATTTTAACTACCTGCTATTTTCCGACGGGTTCCAAACACAGACGCCTGTGCCACACCATCCCCGCATTTCTCGCCGCCAACGACGGACTAGGTTCCCACTGGGCCGATGCGGCAGTTTTGATCTACAAGTCATTATCAATTAACACCAGGAAGGCTTATGACACGACCCAGAATACCTTCCAGGCTTTTCGGTCTCAGTATCCTGGGAATGATTGCCACGCTATTCAATAGCTACTGGCTTTCGTTGACTTCTGCCAATCATAGCTCTAGCTATCCTACAGCACTGTCAAGACATATCTGGCAGGAATCCTACTCCCTGGTGCTCCCCTCTTCTCAGCACAGTAGATGAAACGTTGCCACACCTTGCTGTCAAACTTAGGTTGGACCCCAAAGCTTATTCCAGCCATTCTTTCATGCTTCCGCTGCTTCTTGCCAAGGGGTTCACATGATCGAGAAGTGAGGTAGGTGGAATTCAGCATGCTTCTCCAGATTTATCCCAGATCCACATGTTGAGATGTCACGGGCCTTATGCATTTGGCTGGTTAATATTACATATGATTACTTTCAGTTAATTGTTTGCTAGCTCGTCCTACTGTCTTTATTTTTGCCCCCTTTAGGCATACTGACCATGTGACTACGGCACACCCCAGGTCACTTTTCCCGTTTCCCCTCTTACCTTTTCTTAATACGGTCTATTAGAGACTCCAAGTACAAATGTAGTATGTTGGTTGCAGTTGTTCCCTTGCTCGCAATTATTTTGGTTAGATTACTGGTTCATTTCCTAGGAAGGGAATCCTCTCTGTTCATAAAGACCCTGTGGTGGGTGGAGGCACTGCCAAATTTATTATCAAACTCACTCTTCCACCTAGCAAAGGTTCTAATTCTCTTATTTACTTACAGTTTTGGGCAATAACCTGTTTGTGAAGGGCTATTTCTCATAACCCCCCCCAAAAAAAGGGCTGCATATATTTATAGGCAACTTTTTATACTACTGACATTTTTATGAGATTGGTGCTGTAGCAGTCACATAAAACAGGGGTTGGGATGGGTGTTTATTGGCTTGTCTGAAAAACCTGTCACTTTTTTAAACAAATAAGGATCCTTATCCTGGTGTGTTAGCTTTGTGAATTGAAACGTATAGCTTTCATTTAATAAGCAGTAAATAAGTTTCAATTTGCTGACATTAACTAGATCAACTAGCTGTAGTGCAGTTTGCAGATTAACCACTAGGTGGCAGAAGAGCAATGTGCTTCAGAAAACAGTGGTGTAACTCTCTGCCCTCCATAGCAGGTCATTGAATGGTTGGGTGATGGTATAACCAAGCATAGCCTAAATCAAAGTCTATTCTATAGTGTTACGTACAGTACAAGGTAACCACTGAAGTATAAGCATAGGCATTCATTTCTGGCTACTGATTCTGAGTACGGTCTGCAAATTTTGTGTTAGTGTCAAGAACTTTTAACCAACTTTCGATCACCAAAATAACACAACAAATCAAGGCCTACCTTTACTAAAACTAAGTTGTCTTTATTAACAGAACCACTAGAGGGAAGAAATGCCCAAAACATACACTAGCTCCCAACTGACCCTCATTTGGAGGAACTGTCCTTCTTTTGAAACCAAATCCCTCTGGCTCTCCTTCCCCTTCCATTGTCCCTATTTTTGATCTGATGTAAATACCTCTATGAAAAATAAAAGATATCTACACATAAGAACAAAAATATAATATATTGCAGCTTACTGGTCCTTGAAAGTGGTCGCTGCATTCGTTTTCTTTTTTCGGTCTAAGAATATTATCAGCAAGTACAGAAAATACTTGCTCATCTTTCCAGAAATGCAGTGTCCTGTATTGAAAAATATAATTACTCCAGAATCACAAGCTTAGAAAACAAATGCAGCCACAACATCTAAGAACTGGTAAGCTGCAATGTATTACATTTTTGTTTGTGGGTTTAGATATGCTTGAACTATGTACAGTATATATATATATATATATATATATATATATATATATATATATATATATATATATCTCAAATGTGTTTTAAATGCACTAAACCAACCTTTTTATATTATTTAATTTGTTATTTTAACCACTTCCATGCCTATTCTGGCACTCCTCTCCTACATGAAAAAATCATAATTTTTTTGCTATAAAATTACTCAGAACCCCCAAACATTATATATGTTTTTTAGCAGACACCCTAGGGAATAAAATGGCAGTTGTTGCAACTTTTTATGTCACACGGTATTTGCGCAACAATTTTTAAAAACGCTTTTTTTTTCATGAATTGAAAAATAAAAATTTTTTTGTATAATGTGAAAGATGATGTTAAGCCGAGTAAATAGATACCTAACATGTCACGCTTTAAAATTGCGCACACTTTGGTACTGAAATGGAGCCAAACTTTGGTACTTAAAAATCTCCACAAGGCGAAGCTTTAAAATTTTTTACAGGTCACCAGTTTAGAGTTACAGAAGGGATCTAGTGCTAGAATTGTTGCTCTCGCTCTAAAATACGCGGCGATACCTCACACATGTGATTTGAACAGCGTTTATATATGTGGGCGGGACTTACATGTGCGTTTGCTTCTGTGTGCGAGCATACGGGGACAGGAGTGCTTTAAGTTTTGTTTTATTGTTTATTTGACTTTTTTTATTTTTACACTTTCTCTTAAGTTATTTATTTTTTTTAGCAGTTTTATTCCTATTACAAGGAATGTAAACGTCTCTTGTAATAGGAATGGTACATGACAGGTCCTCTTTATGGAGAGATGTGGGGTCAATAAGACCCCACATCTCTCTTCCAGGCTGGAAAGATTGAGATAAAAAAAAAATGACAGATCTCTTTCTTTCCAGCCGAGTTCTGGGCTTTGTCTGATTCTGCTGCCCAGACGTGACGTCATAACGTCGCGCCCGGGCCTCCGACGGTCATAGATATGATTTGGGACCATCTGGTCACCAGAAATCTCTATGATCATCTGCCAGCGCCGGCGGATTCTTTATCTGGGTCGCCAATGGCACGTGCAAGCCCGGAGAAGCACCAGAGGACATCCCTCCCCTCCAGCCGCCTGTAAGAACGTTCAAGTGGCTGAACTGCCGCTATGATTGTTCTTTTTCGCTTCACAGAATTGCCGGCAGAAAAAGATGATATATGAATGATGCCTGCAGCTGCAGGCATCATTCAGATGTCCCCACTGAAAGTCAAAGACGTCATATGGCGTCCTTGGGCTGGAAGTGGTTAAAAAGCCAATAAGCACTTTTTAAATTTAACCAATTACTTTTTATGAATGAAAGCGGCCCTCCACCCAAAAGGGGAAGCTCTACTTGTTCGCACCCCCCACTCCACTGCCACATTTGGTGCTTTTTTGGGGGGAGCGGGTACCTGGTTTTGATGGGTACCCACTCCTCTTCTGGGTAAGATCATCGATTGGTGATCTACTACATTTCTGGCCCTTCCCCTGTTGCCTTCTGGGACACACAGAGGTCCCAGAAGATGGCAGGACCATTCAGAAAGCACAGCGCGACTTGCGCATGCATAGTAGGAAACTGGCTGTGAAGCCTAAGGCTCCATGCACACTAGCGTTTAAAAAAAAAAATGCTGGATAAAAAACACTGGTAGTAGCTTTTTGTAGTAGCAAAAAACACTATTAGTAGTGTTTTGCAGCATTTAGGAGCATTTCTGCTGGACAAATGCTCCAAGAAACTCTAAAAAAACTTTTTTTTTTTCTGCTCCTAGACGCTGAAGCTCAAAAAATGCTATTAACTTAATTTAGTGTGCATGGACACATAGGATAACACTATTTAGCTTCTAGGAACAGAAATAAATGCTAATAACAGCTTCTAGGAGCTTAAATAAATACTAGTGTGCACGGAGCCTAAAGGCTTTACTGTCGGTTTCCCTTACTTGCAATGCCAGCATCTGCCCCCAGAGGCCGATTGAGGAATCGGCTGACATCGCAGGCTCCCTGGACAGGTAAGTGTCCTTATATTAAAAGTCAGCAGCTACAGTATTTATAGCTGCTGACCTTGTTTTTTTTTCTTTTTACAGAACTCTTTAATTCTTTACAGCCCATGTAACTTGCAGGTGAGATAGGTGTGTGTCCATTGCCCACATAGTTTTTGGTACAATGTGTCCCTCTTTCCCATCTCAGAAAGTTGGACAGTTTGCCAAAGTACAGCACCTTCCTTAATAACTCTTGAGAGATTAGCCAAACTGGGAGTGCATTGTTTTTGATGAGTCGGCTAACCCTGAAGCCGGCCATACACATGGCAAATTGATATAGTTATTGACCTTTTAATTACATTTTTTTCCCCCAAAATAACAAAGCAAGCAAAAGCATTAAATGATAATGTTTAATTGACAGAAAGGAGTTGGGATCGAAAAGGATCCCTTCCACCGTACCCACCTTATTACATCGGTGATAACTAACCAGCTCCCCAACTGAGAAAGGGAACCAGCATTCTATCACAGCAAGCTGATCCCCGGGAAGCTATTGGAGATGACTGGAGTAGCGGTGTCTTACTTCAGTGGCTGCCAGCTTCTAGAGCATGGGTCTCCAAACGTTTTAAACAAAGGGCCTGTTTACGATCTTTCAAACTTTAGGGGACCGGACTGTGACCAGTGGGAGAAGAAAATGTCCTGGCGTCAGTTGGAGTAAACAATGACCCATCATTGGTTTTAGTTAGTAGGAATAGTGCCGCATCATTGGTATTAATGGGATATGAAGTGACCCATCATTTGTGTCAGTAGGATACATAGTACCTTGGTTTTAGTTGGGAGGAATAGTGCCCCATCATTGGTATTTGAGGGAGCAATAGAGCCCCATCATTGGTGCCAGTGGAAGGAATAGTGCCCCATCATTGGTGCCAGTGGAAGGAATAGTGCCCCATCATTGGTGCCAGTGGAAGGAATTGTGCCCCATCATTGGTGCCAGTGGAAGGAATAGTGCCCCATCATTGGTATCAGTGGAAGGAATAGTGCCCCATAACTGGTGTTAGTGGGAGGAATAGTGTCCCATTATTGGTATTAATGGGATATGAAGTGACCCATCATTTGTGTCAGTAGGATACATAGTACCTTGGTTTTAGTTGGGAGGAATAGTGCCCCATCATTGGTATTTGAGGGAGCAATAGTGCCCCATTATTGGTGCCAGTGGAAGGAATAGTGACCCATAATTGGTGTCAGTGGAAGGAATAAGTGACCCATCAATGGTATCAGCGGGAGGAATAGTGCCCCATCATTGGTATCAGTGGGATATATAGTGCCCCGTCATTGGTGTCAGTGTTGCTGATGGCAGGGGAAAAAATAGCCCAAGAGCTGGATAAAAGCAGGCAAAATGCCGCATCCGACCCCCAGACCTCAGTTTGGAGACCACTGTTTTAGAGGGATCCCACAGGTATGTATGGCATATGCAAAGTTACTTTGGCCCAAATTGGACCAATGTAACTATGAAAAAATCACCATAATTGGAATTCTTCTTTAAATTGCTGGAGGGTCACCGATTTTTTGTATCTGGCATGAGACTTTACATCTGCTTTAATATCAATATTGGGTGCATAATTAATAATAACAAATAAATAGAGAATAATAGTGTTCCTTGTTTTAGCAAGCTCAGGCTGTCCTTTATATAGCTGTATGTGAATATTTATGTACATTGAATACAGACATCAGAAGAAAAAAGTGATTTGCCCAGAGGCAATCCCCCGAAAGAATGGGACTGGGATTTGTATGCTTTGTCAGTTCTTTACAGTCAATTCATCTTTCTTCCCTGTAGAATATAAAATAAAGGATATATGTAGAGATTTTCTGCAGCAATTCTATAGAACATAAAATCCCATTACGCCGTCTTCCAAGCCCGGCTTGTGGGGAATCGCTATTAAAGCTCTCAGCATTTGTATCTCTGAGTTGAACACACTTTTCCATTCTATAAGACTTGATTGGCGATGAGCAGCACAATTGGTTTTCAAGGAAATATTTGTGCAGTATCTCACCCCTATTGTGTTGGGTTACACAGGCGGACAGTGGTATGAATGTAGCACAATAAAGATAGTGTGCCTGTATTCAAATGTGGAAATGTAATGTCTTAACAATGAAACAAAGTGATGTTAACCAAGTCAAATCTTACCTATGTTTTCATGGCATTTACATCATGCTTGTAAAAGTTAAAATTCACATCCACAATTCTAAACATGTTAGGGGATAACTTGTATGTATACAAAAATTGCAAAACTGTTTGTTTATTGAAATTGCATGTAAATTCATTCTGGGGAAAAAATCTAATGTTCTCCAGCTACACTATATTGCCAAATATATTGGTATGCCTGCCTTTGCACGTACATGAACTTTAATGGCATCCCAGTCTAAAGCCTCGTACACGCGGTACAATTGTTGGCCAACCGAGCGTCTGATTTTCATCAAAAGGACGTGTGCCAGGATCTTGTCTTGGATACTAACGGTACACAATTGTCGTGCCACAAACACGAACGTAACAACGTACTACGAGGAATTTCAGCTCTTGAGCGCCACCCTTTGGGCCCTTTCTGCTAATTTCGTGTTTGGTGAGCACTGATTCCAAGCATGTGTGTTTGTACTTTTGACTTTTGTGTGATGGATTTGTGTACTGACCATACAAAAATCTGACATCAAACCGTTGTCTGCCGAAAATTTACTAGCCTGCCATCCAACATTTGTTGGCAGAAAATTGGACCACAATTGTGACAAATCTTATTAACAATAAGATTTTAGGATAACAGTCTGTCAACAGACAATCCCCTGCCAACAATCGAACTGTGTGTACGAGGCTTAGGAGTTGTGACTTCCATCTTTGTTGAAGGTTGCTTAATACTACCCCTGAGTAGCTGATACCTACAATATACTAACAAATTCAGAAGTTACTAGAGCATGTAGTTTTTGTTCTAGTGCAAATATTGGCACTACTGTTAAGGTTTTATATATTTTTTTTATTTTTTATTTTTTAATACTGTTTTTTATTGTAATGTATGTGGATCAAACCTGGGTATGCCCAATAGGCTCCGTTTGTTATCTGCACTTGAAACCCAGTAAAAAGAATTTTCAAAAAAAAAAAAAAAAAAGAATTGTCCAAAATGTCTTGGTATGCTGATGCTTTAAGAGTTCCCTTCACTGGAATTAAAGGGCCAAGCCCAACCCCTGAAAAACAACCCCCACACCATAATCCCCCCTCCACCAAATGATTTGGACCAGTGCACAAAGCAAGATCCATAAAGACATGGATGAGTGAGTTTGGGATGGAGGAACGTGACTGGCCTGTGCAGAGTCCTGACCCCACCCTGACAGAACACTTTTGGGATGAATTAGAGTGGAGATTGCGAGCCAGGCCTTCTCGTCCAACATCAGTGCCTGATCTCACTTCTGGAAGAATGGTGAAACATTCCCGTAGACACACTCCTAAACCTTGTGGACAGCCTTCCCAGAAGAGTTGAAGCTGTTATAGCTGCAAAGGGTGGGCCAACTCAATATTGAACCCTATAGACTAAGACTGGGATGCCAATCGTCCCAATACTTTTGGCAATATAGTGCATATTCTCTGCAATTTGAATGTGTGAATGCAGAAAATCCTGCATTATGGCCATTAGATGTCACTATCATAGGAAATAAATATGCTCCTCAGCGCTATCTAGTGGCCCTAATCCAGTATTTTTCGCATTCGCACGTCTGAATTGCAGATAATACAGTCTGAGAACATTTATTTTTACCCCGTTCGCACACAGAACAAGTTTAGTTTTGATTTACAAAAAGCTATGCAAATGTTTTTTAAAAACACAGCAATGTTCAGGTATAGAAAGATACACTAACTAAAATGTGCAATGGGGATTCTGTAATGCATATTGTATTGGGCCACTTAATTGTTTTGTAATGTTTAAATTGCTTTGTTTTATTCTGTACTATAATAAAGATTGACATACTGTGCCTTTTATGATAAATTTCTATATTGCTTTAAAAGTTCCATAGGGATAAAGTTCTTTGTATGCCACTTAATAAAATGCTGGCATGCACCTGTAAATCAAGAGTCACAAAGTGGTAACTGTTTAAATTGTTTTAGGCTGGGTTCACAATGGTACGACACGACAGTCGTACCACTTTGGATCCGACTTTGCCCTGCGACTTGAAGTTCGACATGCGTCCGACTTCAATGAACAGGGATCTGACTTTGATCCCCGACAATACCAGGCACTGTCTGGTATGAATCTGTAGGGGGAATTCCACGCCAAATAAAAAAAAAAAAAAAAACGACATGGGTTCCCCCTCGGGGAGCATACCAGGCCCTTTGGTCTGGTATGGATTTTTAGGGGAACACCCACGCCGAAAAAACAGCGTTGGGATCCCCCCCAAAATCCATACCAGACCCTTATCCGATCACGCAGCCCAGCAGGTCAGGAAAGGGGGTGGGGACGAGCGAGCGCCCCCCCCTCCTGAACCGTACCAGGTCGCATGCCCTCAACATGGGGGGATGTGTGCTTTGGGGCAGGGGGGCCATGCGCCTCCACCCCAAAGCACCTTGTCCCCATGTTGATGAGGACAAGGGTCTCTTCCCGACAACCCTGGCCGTTGGTTGTCGGGGTCTGCGGGCGGGGGGCTTATCGGAATCTGGAAGCCCCCTTTAACAAGGGGGCCCCCAGATCCTGGCCCTCCACCCTATGTGAATGAGTATTCATTCACCTAAAAAAAATGTCAAAAATAAAACACATTACACATGTTTTTAAAGTAATTTATTAAGGCAGCTCCGTCATCTCTTCCAATTTCTTCTCCCCTCTCCAGCTCTACTGCCTCTTCCACTGACGTCTTCTGCCTCTGCCAGTTCTTCTCCCCTCTCCGGGTCTTCTCCGCTCTCCGCTTATGTCTTCTAGCCCTCTCCGGTTCTTCTCTCTCTGTTTGCTGTCTTCTGCTTCTGCTGGGTCTTCTCCGCTATCTTCTCGCTCTTTTGCCGGGTCGTCTCTGCTGTCTTCTACCTCTGTTCTTCTTCCGATATTGACTCAGCGCTCTCTCCTGCTCTAATGCTGGGTGCACGGTGTGCCACTACTTATATTGGCATGAGGCGGGGTAACCGGGTGATGTCATCCGGAGGCCCCGCCCCTTATGACGCCACCACCCGGGGCATGATGGGGCAGTGACATCATAAGGGACGGGCCACCGGTGATCCCACCCCATGCCAATATAAGTAGTGACACACCGCGCACCCAGTATTAGAGCGGGAGAGAGCATAGAGTCAACATCAGAAGAAGAACAGCAGAGGCAGAAGACAGCGGACAGAGGGAGAAGAACCGGAGAGGGCTAGAAGACATCAGGGGAGAAGACCCAGAGAGAGAAGAACTGGTAGAGGTAGAAGACGTCAGCGGAGGAAGCAGAAGAGCCGGAGAGGGGAGAAGAGATAAATTACTTACAATGTACCCCATATTCATCCAAATAAGGTGGGGGGCCAGGATCTAGGGGCCCCCTTGTTAAACCAACAGCCAGGGTTGTCAGGAAGAGGCCCTTGTCTTCACCAACATGGGGACAAGGTGCTCTGGGGTGGGGGGTGCAGGGCCCCCCTGCCCAAAGCACCCACCCCCTATGTTAAGGGCATGCGACCTGGTACGATTCAGGAGGGGGGGAGCTCGCTTGTCCCCACCCCCTTTCCTTACCTGCTGGGCTGCGTGCTTGGATAAGGGTCTGGTATGGAGTATGGGGGACCCCAATGCCGTTTTTTTTGGCATGGGGGTTGGTTCCCCTGAAAATCCATACCAGACCGAAGGGCTTGGTATGCTCGCCAAGGTGGAATACATGCCGTTTTTTTATAAAATTTGGGGTTGAGTTTCCCTTCAAGATCCTCAGAGAACAAGTCGCATGCCAAAGTCAGGTCAGTTAAGACGGAGATCCAACTTTGATCCGACTTCGGTGATAATCAATGGGCTGAAATAGGATCAAAAGTCGGACCATAGTAGTGCAAGGAGCATTTTCAAAGTCGGACTGACTTCTGTTGGACCAGTTAAGAAGGCTCCCATAGGGAAACATTGATTTTCACATGTCATGCGACATGAGCTCCCAATGTCGGAGCTTTTGTCAGATCAGTGTGAACCCGGCCTTAAAGCCCAACTCCATCTACTTTTCTAAATAATGAGCAGGGCTCTCTGATTCTTAATTTATTAAAGTATATTGTAATTGTACTGTCTGCCCTTATATTGTAAAGCTCTGCATAAAATGTTGGCGCTATATAAATCCTATGTAATAATAATAATAATAATAATAATAATAATAATCTAAAGAAAATAAAAGAAGCAGCACTGGCTACAATATTTACCTTCTCTCCAATGCTCCCTGCAGTAATTCCTTTCCACCAATAAATCAGTCTTCCAGTTTGAATGATGGCCAGCTTCATTTATCCCAGAAGACTGAAGACATACTGTGAGAGTAGAGTGTTATGACCCTCATCCTTCATTTACAGTCAAAAGTTGTCTCTGCATTATTGAGGACTTCCCAACACAGCGTAAGAGCGGAGGGATCCCGTGTGTCACATGACTAACATCTAGAGCCCCATAGACATCTGTTGGGCTTGTCTCCTGGATTTGATCAAATACTTTTCAATTAGAAAATCTAGAGGGAATCTATTAACTGTTAAATAAAAGGTTTAAACAAATAATTTGCTTATTGAGTTTTAAAACAGTAGTAAACCGCAGCTGTAAAACCCACCTGTAAGGCAACTGCTTTATGCATCTCATACTAGCACATTATGAAATACTTACCTTGGGAGAAAGCCCTTCCAGCTCTGCGTTGTCACCGCTGAGAGGACTGACATCTTCCTCTGATTTTTCTTCCAGGTTCGCATACTCCGGCTATGTAATTGGCCAGGGCCACTATGACGTTACTCCCACCCAAGCGCACAGCAGCCCTCGGTTCCAGCACAAAGCTCAGAAGATCTGACAAGGTATGCAGGACCTTCAGAGCGCATGCGCCGGTGATGTAACTGGCTGTATCCAGGGTGAATATCTCCTAAACAGTGCACGTTTAGGAGATATTCATTTTACCTTCAGGTGAGCCTTATTATAGTCTTACCTGTAGGTAAAGATCACCAAGTGGGCTTTTCTACCTCCTTAAGGTCAAAGTGAATTTTATTTTAATAAAAGTGTTTTGAGTATATTTTCCAGATATAAAATACCAGGTAAAAACTATTATTTTTTAATTATCATTTGATTAATGCTGATGTCACAAACCTGGTGGTGGAGTCTGACATGGAGAGGTAGGCTTCTTTTACACCTCCAGCTCAGGGTCCCTGGTAAGGTACAGGGAGCACAAGAGCCCAGAGTGACATGAGCGCCTGGTGGTTCTTGTGATGGCTGGTGCTGATGAGTCGGCTGTGCGTCTCCAGGAAAAAACTGGATCATGGATGCAGGGACAGCAGAGATGACCACCTGCAGGAGACATCTAGCGTGAACTGGCTTGGTCATGGACAGACAGGCAACAGGCACTTGGCAGACCACTGGACAGCCAAGAGCAGGTAGCCAGGTACAAGCACTAAGCAGAGAGGTCATTAGCAAGGTCAGGCAGGCCATGTGTAGCCAGTAGACATAAGAAAAGTCGGGGTTCAGGCCAAGGATAGTAACAGTGAGGCAGCTCAGCATAAGGACAGGCAGAAATCATCTCCAGAAACAGGCAGTCAGGCAAGCCCTTGCACTATAATCTAAAAGAAATTCAACAAGAAAATTGTGTAATGTATGGCCAGCTTTAGTCAGAGGCAGAGCAGCAGGAGGTCAGACACGAGAATGGTTAACAGGTTATGCGAAAAATGCTATATACCAAATGGTAAAGATTCAGTGCAGCAGCTCTGCGCTGTGCGTTGGGCGTCAGCCTTAGCAACAGGCATGAGCACGTCTTGGCTGCAGGTGCGTACTCGTGCATGCATATGTACACATGCACTCCTCTGTGCATGAGTATGGCTCAGTGTAGTTATGTGCCTACTCATGCACTTTATGCCTTTCCTGAGAATAGCTGTGAAGTCTAGTCTTTGGCTGACCTGGAAGAAAAATCAAGAATGGTTTAAAAATGTTCAAACTTTTATTTTACTTTCAGCATTTACTGAGTCAGTTAAAGTGGTAGTAAACTCTGTTATACCACTTGTACCTACAGGTAAGCCTATAATAAGGCTTACCTGTAGGGTCTGTGAATATCTTCTAAACTTGCACCGTTTAGGAGATATTCAGAGTGCATGCAGCCGATGACATCACCGGTACATGCGCTCTGAAGGCTCTTACAGTGCTGGACCTTCAGAACCCATCCTGGAAACAGCAGCTCCCGAGGGGGAGGGGCAATGGGGGGGCTGAGAGGTGCACCATTGTTGGGCTGTGCTTGAGGCACAATCAGATGCCCAAATCCAGCCCTTAGTATAACCCAATTGTATCCGAATAACTGAATCTTGTGTCCCTTAAAGTATAACTGAAGGCAAAACTTTTTTAAAGTTTTGGATAAAGTGGAGAGGGAATAGAAGTATAGAGCACCTGTTTTTATTGCTGTCTGTGCCTCTGTTATTGAGATTTACCTCTCTGTTTGTCCCGTTTGCCATGTATATTGAAAGTTGAAACCAGTAATAGAATAGAGGGGAAATCTTCTAATGTGGACCCTAGTTCTGGTGACAACAAGAGATTTCTTCACTTTAGAGGGAATTCCTCTCACTTCCTGTTTTGGCTATGGGATAGGGAGTGAAATCTCCCCAATGGGATACAGATGGAAAAAAACTGATCCCTCCTTTACTTTATCCAAAATGAATTTAAAAAAAAGTTTTGTCTTTAGGTCTAACTTAAATGAACTCCAACAAACAGATTTTACGGCATGTACAAATATTGGGGTTTTTTTTGTAACATAACTGTTTTGTACATTTTACCATTTTCCAGTTTTATCTTTATACCTTTCATAGATTTCTTCTATGTGTCAAAATTATGTGTATATGATGTTAAGAACATTAAAAATATATATTTTTCCCATTAGTCCTGTCCAAGCTGTAGACTATTCCAAATCAGAATGCAAGAGTTAATGTTAATAATGATATAACATTCGGATAGGGCAACAGTTGGCATTTTATCTCTCTGACTTTGTGTGGCATTCTTTCCTAAATCAAATTTCCTTTAATGTACGAGGTGTCATGTCCCTTTGATTCAATGGAAGGATTAACATCCATTTCCTTCTCAGTTCAACTAATGTTGTATGGGAAGCCCCCAGGACACGGATTATGACATTATACCTATAATTAAAAGGAGGCTTTTCCCCTCAGATAATTTGAAGAGAAAAAAACAATTCCTCCTTCAGCATGACCTTTCATCCCATCACAGCAGCCATTCTCAACCAGGGGTTCCATGGATCCCTTAAGGTTCTTCCGGAGGTGGCTAAGGGTTCCTTAAGTTTTGGTTGATTGACCTCCCGTTTGATGGTGCCTGCATAGTTCTGGAACCTACACTACTTGGCAGAGACAAAGGAATGGCGCCAAAGACCTTTTTAACCGTGGGTATTTAATCTGTTGGGGTGGATTTTGACCACCATTGTCAGGGGCATTCTTTCCATTGACCACAAGTGTGAGGATGAATTGGTTTTAGCAGGGTTTCCCCATGGACCTTAAAATTATTTCAAGGGTTCTTTTCAAGTTAACATGGTTGAGAAAGACTGAATCACAGTGTACATAATGTGTGGGCTTTTGTGGACATTTCCTGGTAGTCCTTACAAGTCCTACATGATGTCAGCTGTCCCTGACAGACCCAGGTTTTAGGAAAGTATTACCTAAACCCAATAATTAAAATCTAATGTAAGCTTTACTTTTTAATGTAATTTAATTTTTTTTCTAATCTTCAGATGGTTGATATTGCCATGAAGGTTCTTGTTCAGGCATTACCTGTAACAACTGTTTTTCAATTGTACTCCAGCGTTGTCACCCTGCCGCATGTATAACTGGTTGAGACTACCAGCGACCATGCTCACACACACTGCCCAGGCAAGGTCTACTGTTGTTATCAGTAAGAACCTGGAGCTTCTGATTGGTCAGTGCAGGGTCCTACAGAAAGAAGGGGAAGATGAGCCGGGATTTCAAATCCTAGAACCACTACACCAGCTGTGTGGCCATGGACAACTCATCACCAATAAGTGCAGCGGGGACCAGGGAGGGAAGGTGTAGGGTGTTAGTTCACCTTTTCATTTTCTGAAAAAGTGACCTAACACTTTAATTCACAGTAAGTATCTAGCGCAAAAAACTAACTGAATAACCTGAAGCTAGGGGGCACTATATTTATCCAAATATTTTATTTTCCAATTTTGGATAGAGTAGAGAAAGGATTAGAATCTCTTTTAGAAATGGTGACACTGAAGTTAGGGGTGAAAGAAGAGAAGAGAAATCTCCGGATGAGCATAAAAGATGCCCCCCCCCCCCCCCCCCACACACACACACACTTATGTCACTTGATGAAAAGTAATAGATTGTAACATGTATTTTTATTATACACCAAAGTAGCTTGCAGGGAGTGCTGGCAGATAACCCCAGAAGAGGAGATTAGGGGCTGCTCTGTGCAATACCATTGCACAGTGCAGTTAAGTATAACATGTTTGTTATTTTCATTATTTTAAAAAAAATTATACTTTACAACCACTTTAAGTGGCCATGCAGTATTAGAATTTAGTCAAAAAATTGTAATTTTCAGAACAGTCTTCAATTTTTTAATAGATAGTGAGGTCAAATTGCCAATTGTGTTTGACTGTAGTGACAAGAAAATTTGAAGGAGCAAGATGGAAATTTTTTCTCCGAGGAAATTCTAAATGTGAATGTGATTTCTATTCCCAAAAATTGTACATATTGTAACATGCTCACAAAAGAAACCAGTTTAATACACTTTGGATTCCATTTAAGTAGTAGGTCTGGACTCTTTTTTAAGGGCCTTCTAATGAAATGAATTTGCTCAATGATGGCTCAATGATGGCAGGAAAAAAATATTCTAAGGAGCAATTTTTCAGAATGTCTATATTTCTGTAATATTCAAACAAAATTCAATTGGTGTATGGGCATGTGCACAGTTATGTGACCACAGCAGCAGAGAAGAGCAAGCAAATTAAATGCAACATTTGATTTGAAAAAAAAAGATCTTGCTGAGAAGAACATAAAGCATTTGTTGAGTGTATTAGTATACAATAAATATGTATTTTCCCATGGCAAATTGTAGTGGTTCTTTTATATCTTAGTATTGAAACAACTCAGTTTTGTCAGGTGAGCACTGTGACAGCGATCGGCATATATAACATGAAATACTGCTCCAGGTTGGCCCAGACAGTGATGAGTAGCTAAGAGTCAATAAGTTCAGGTCTTCAATCCTTCACTATGGCAAAGGCAGGTGGTTATAGACTAGTCAAAGCCAACATACAGTGCACAGTCTCATGCATACTTCAGTTATTGCACAGCTGCCATGGTGCATGCATGCTGGAAAGGTCCGTTATGTACTAGTGTACTGTAGATCTTGTGCCTTAAATGGGACCCTTGAGAACATAGGCATGGGAGCTACCACTGGTGGCTGGTCTTAAAGAAGCAATCTTTTTGTCTGTTAAACTGACCCTGGCTTCACTCTCTAGTCAGCCAGCCATTAAAACAAGGACACATTCCAAACTTCACGAACTGTATACCCGTTCCAGGTTTTCACTAGTGAAGCCGGTTACAGAAGAAAAGCCCTGAAACCTAAAATATAAAACCAGGTAAACAACGCATGTTTCCTGTCTCTAACCTCACAGATTCCCTATAAGACCTACCTTATTAGGCACAGAAGGGGTTGAGTTAATGTTTTTAAGATGTGTTAACATTCAAATTAAACCATTCTATTATTTTATTTTTGTACATTATTCTACATTTAAAGTATTTTCTTTACACATGCTGCTAGGGATGGGGAAATAAAATAAACCTGCTGTTTTTTCCTGAATGGGTAAAGGACAGGTTAACTTTAAAGGCCAATTTCAGGATCAACACACTGCCCCCCGATTGCTCCCCTAGAGGCTCCTCACTGGGTATATCATGCTTTATTTTTGCCATTCATTCATTCAACCTCAAAAACTGAGTTTGCCTTGTGGTGGGGACAATACTGGATTAAAGGTGAGTAATGCTGCCTGCCTGCCTGGGAGCTCATTTTCATTTATATTCTCATAAAAACGATGCTCAAATTTGGGCTTTAAGATACCTATGTACATTAAAACACTGGGATTAGGGAACACGCATAAGTACGTAGGTGGGACTGGGTCTTTCCCAACATTTCCCAACGCAGCCTGTCTTCCTCTGAGATACATATGCTGGCAATAAAAGTCCCCCCCCCTCCCCTTCGTGGGCCAAAAAAATGCACATTCATTCAATGCAAAACTGCATGTTTGTACAATGATCTTTCATAAGAAGGAGATTCTCCGACGGCCACCCTCTATTGTCAGTAAGCAGCTTATAGTTCAGTGTATCTACAGTAGTGTGGATGATGAAGTCTTTTTGCTTCTCCTTTGAAATGCCTTTAGCAGGATGCTAATAGCAGGTTGACCTCGCTGTGACTGTATAAGCTTTCAGCAGTGGTTTCTTAAGCAGCTTCTTTGCAGGTTATTATCCCCTGCTGATAACATGACTGAAGATGCTCAACTAGATTACACCCTGGGAGATCAGTCACAGACAGAATGGGAGTGTTACCCATTGATGACTCGGCTCTTTCAACGTTTCAATACCTTGTGTGCCACACCTGCTCACATACTCATTGAGGTTCTGAGCACCTCTTGGATAGGAGAAGAGCTCCCTCCACAAGGATGGATTTCCAGCTCTGAAGGCACACCACCTTTGGCAGCCAAACTATTCCTCCCCTGCTGGGATCACCTGATTTACGTAGAAAGTTTTTCTGTTTTAAAGTACTGGTCTTAACTTGGGTTAAGGTGGGCACATACAGTGGGGAAACTAATTATTTGATCCCCTGCAGATTTTGTAAGTTTGCCCACTTACAAAGAAATGAAGGGTCTATCATTTTTATCATAGGTGTATTTTAAATAATAGAGACAGAATATCAACCAAAAATCTAGAAAAAACACATAAAACAAATGCTATCAATTGAGTTGCAGTTCAGTGAGTAAAATAAGTATTTGATCCCCAAGAAAAACACGGCTTAGCACTTGGTGGAGAAACCCTTATTGGCAAGCACAGAGGTAAGACGTTTCTTGTAGTTGGTTACCAGTTTTGCACACATCTCAGGAGGGTGTTGATCCACTCTTCTTTACAGATCTTCTCTAAATCCTTAAGGTTTTTTGGCTGTCGCTTGGCAACTTAAAGTTTCAGCTCCCTCCATAAATTTTCTATAGGATTAAGGTCCAGAGACTGGCTAGACCACTTTATGACCTTTAATGTGCTTCTTCCTAAGTCACTCCTCTGTTGCTTTGGCGGTATGTTTTGGGTTATTGTCTTGCTGGAAGACCCATCCATGACACATGTTCAGTGTTCTGGCTGAGGAAAAAAGGTTCTCATCCAAGATTTTACAATACATGAACCCGTCCATTGGCCCCTCAATGTGGCAAAATCGTCCCGTACATTGACTGTAGGGATGGAGCTCATAGGGTCATAGTCAGCATTTTTCTTCCTCCAAACACGGCAAGTCGAGTTAATGCCAAAGAGCTCAATTTTGGTCTCATCTGATCACAGTACTTTCACCCAATCCTTCTCTGAATCATTTAGATGTTCATTGGCATGACTGCCTTCATTGAGGAAAGGGACTCACCGTGTTTGAAGGAAGAAAAATGCTGACTGTGATCCTAAGAACATCATCCCCACAGTCAAGCACGGATGTGGAAACATTATGCTTTGGGGCTGCTTTTCTGCTAAAGATACAGACCAACTTTGCCACATTGAGGGGCCAATGGGTGGGGGCATGTATTGTAAAATCTTGGATGAGAACCTTCTTCCCTCAGCCAGAACACCGAAGATGTGTCATGGATGGGTCTTCCAGCAAGACAATAACCCAAAACATACCGCCAAGGCAACAAAGGAGTGGCTTAGGAAGAAGCACATTAAAGCGGGGTTCTCATTTTAAAAAAATAAATAAAAGTCAGCAGCTACAAATACTGCAGCTGCTGACTTTTAATAATCGGACACTTACCTGTCCCAGGGTCCAGCGATGTGGGGGATCTAAGCCCCTATCGTCCCCCCCTCCGCTCGGCGACACCAGCATTTTAACTGTGGGCGCCCGGCTGTGGCTTCACAGCCGCGAACCCCCTGCGCATGAGCGAGCCACGCCGCGCGCAGACTATGAGGGACCCCCTAGCAACAACTATTTAGAGGTGAGTAAAAAAAAATTTTCCCCAAATGTTTTTTTTTTTTATTTTTTTTAAGCACATTACTATATTTTGGGGGCGGTGGAACTTCACTTTAAGGTCATGGAGTGGTCTAGCCAGTCTCCAGACCTTAATCCTATAGAAAATTTATGGAGGGATCTGAAACTTCAAGTTGTCAAGTGACAGCCAAAAAACCTTAAGGATTTAGAGAAGATCTATAAAGAAGAGTGGATCAAAATCCCCCCTGATATGTGTGCAAACCTGAAAACCAACTGCAAGAAATGTCTTTCCTCTGTGTTTGCCAATAAGGGTTTCTCCACCAAGTACTAAGTCATGATTTGTTTGGGGATCAAATACTTATTTTACTCACTGAAGTGCAACTCATTTTATAACATTTGTATCATGTGTTTTTTTCTGGATTTTTGGTTGATATTCTGTCTCTATTATTTAAAATACACCTACGATAAAAATTATAGACCCTTCATTTCTTTGTAGGTGGGCAAAAATCTGCAGGGGATCAAATAATTATTTTCCCCACTGTACATGTAAATATTGTGGAGCGATCAAACTTTGTGTTCCATATTTTGTCTAAATTGCAAAGCAATCAAAGATATAAAATGGTGGCTTTGATCAACTGCAAGGAGATTGCGCTGAAACCAGTGGAAAAACCGTATCACTTTCGAAGTGATTTACAACCTTTACCGTTCAAACTTTAAGTTTAAAGTGATTGTAAAGTCCTGTTTTTTAAAATAAATAAATAAATCAAAAACATGTTATATTTATCTGCCCTGTGCAGTGGATTTGCACAGAGAACCCCAGATCCTCCTCTTCTCCGGTCCCTCTTTGCTGCTCCTAGCCCCTCCCTCCTGTTGAGTGCCCCCACAGCAAGCAGCTTGCTATGGGGGCACCCGAGCCGAGCTACAGCTCCCTGTGTCCATTCAGACACAGAGCCATGGCCCGGCCCGCCCCCGTTCTCTCGTGATTGGCTAAATGACTTTAATTGACAGCCACGGAAGCCAATGGCACCGCTGCTGTGTCTCAGCCAATCAGGAGGAGAGTCCTGGATGGCTGAGGGACTTGTGGACATCGCTGGACAGAGAGGGGGCTCAGGTAAGTATTAGGAGTTGCTGGGGAGGCTGTTATACACAGAAGGCTTTTTATCTTAATGCAAACAATGCATTAAGATAAAAAAAAACTTCTGACTTTACAACCCCTTTAAGCCACATAGTGTGACTTCAAGTGCAACTTGGAAGACATCTGTGCAACTTCATGCACAGATGTCTATGCAAGTCTCACCTGAACTTGCAAAAAGTAGAGCAAGAACTTCTTACAAAATCGGTGGGACTCCGATGGAGTCAAAGTTGCACCAATTTGACCACTTCCTACTGTGGACAGTAGGGTGCCACTTGTCATGTGATTTGAAACTATTTTTGCATTCAGTATTTATTAAGAAAATGTTTACAGCCAAACAGGTATAAAAAAACGATTCGAAGGTTTATGCCGGACGTCTCTTGTATCTACAAATGTTGTATTGAGCCTTTTTACAGTTTTTTAATAAATGAAGATTGATCTAAAGGAGAGCACTTAGATCGTGTTCCTTTCTTTTTCACCACCCTTGGCTGTCCTGTCCCATTTGGAGCACTGGCTACCATCGTCCCATTGAGGATACATGCTCATTTGACCATCTGTTAGTTCAGAGGTCCACCGAATCTGGTAAGCGCCTTATTCATATCAGCTGGTGGAAGTGGTGTCTCACAGGAACCTGCATTATTCTGCACAAGGTTTTCTCTATTCTTTATTCTGAGACTTGTGGTTCCTCTGCATAATGTATTGTGCTTATGGACTTAATTTCTCATTGCGCTGCACTTATTTTGTTTTTTATATGTTTATGAGGTGATGTGATTGGCCTAAAGTGTTCAGCTGACAATAATTGTGGTTTTATTTTGTTTGCACTGATTGTTTTTCATTAGATCTGGCCAGTAAGTCACAGGAAGTGGAAGAAGTAAGCACCGCCACCGGCATCCACATCTAAGCAGCCAGTCTTTCGGGTTCTTTCTAAATGCCGCAGAAGACCCAGACAGAGGATCTCCCCAAAACAGAATAGTGCAGCAGATCAGAAAATATAAGCAAGAGCTTTTGCACCAAGTTGCCATCAGTGAGGACACTGCAACAGATTTTTGGCTGTCAAATTCTATCACTTTTTATCACCAGCTAAAACCTTTGCATTAGACCTGCTGGCTATGCCAGCTTCTCAAGCCTTTGCAGAGAGGGTATTCAGTGTTATGGGTGACCTCTCTAGAGGTCAAGGGAATAGAGCAAGGATGAATGTAATGCTTTCCTTAAAATGAATCGAAACAAAAAGGAGTGTTTTATTATTCTCTTCAGGTATTTCTATTTCTAACATAAGAAGCATACCTAATACTTGTGGATTGTGCTTATTGCAATTAGAAGAATCAATAGTTCAACAGTTTTAATTGTCAATTAAATTCATAGGAAAAATGGACAGGCTGAGGCTCAGGCTACAAATGCCATTAGCATGTGGAACAATAACAACAACCTCCACTTTTTTTCAATTTGTCTTGTACTCTCTCTTAGCATTGACAAATTTGACAATATAGTGTAGCACTGGAATTTTTGTCATGTAGTGCTATATAAGACAACGCTAATAGATTGGTTTTTGGCTCCCTCTAGTGGTGTACAATGTGAATTAGACTTGTTTAACTTTCACATAAGAGCATGAAGGAAAACCTATACAGGAAGTGACTTGATTACTTTGTGAAAGGGCTCACCTACCCACAATGCCCACTCACCTACCCATGAACACTAAGTGGCTGAACTCCATGCTGAGTAGGTAATAAAAGGCCCAGCGCGGCCATTTTCTTTCTCTTCTGGACGCGTGGCCTGCCTGCATCTCGCGGAGCGGGGCAAACCACGGACTCTGCCCTATCACAGTGTGCTGGAGAAACAGTGTGATCAGATCGGGAAAGATCCAGAGACACCTGATGGAGCCATTTGGGGGTCCCAGTCATCTTGCGGAGCAGAGCAGCGTAACGGAGGACTCAGAGACGCGGAGTGGAGACTTCCAACTTTCCAGGCCTGGTGTGGTGAGAGGGTGGACGCCCAGAAGTTATTTAACGCACTTAACACACTTAGACTCATACCAAAGTGTTGCTGAGACCTGCAGTTCCGCAGAGGGGTCTCATTCAAATAGACTGATTTCAAGCAGGCCTCAAGCCTATACTTTACTAAGAGCTGACACTGTGGCGGTTCAGACATAACTATACCGGAGGCAGTTATACGTGTGTGCACCGCAGGAACTGTTCTAAATCATTAGCATATGTTACTTCTTTGCTTGTTAAACCCTTGGATTACAAACACTGCAGTATAATAGCTAGCAAAAGACAGAAGACCAGAGACTACAACTTTCACTGAGAGGCCTTGTGTTCAGTTACAGTAACAAAGGACCACATTATACCTCAGGGGGAGCAACTTGAGCAAACTGTATTGTGTTGTGTTTGATAACCTTGCATTAGTGTGCTTAGTGCAGTGTGCTGGAAGTGGGAAGGTGCCCAGTGGCAAGGCATTGTCACTCTGAGCACTAGTCCCACTTGGAGACGCGCCTGCAGGGGTCGTTCAAAAAATATTTACATATTAATAATTTGTGAATACTTATTGCATTGTCATATTACGTTTGTATGATAGTGCAGTTATTATAACTACTGTTTATGCCAGTCTCAGTAAAATTACACTCTGGTTAATTACAATTGGTGTGAAGTGTTGAAAGAAAGGGGTTTGAATGACTGGATAGTCCTCAGTACAATACGGCACCTCGTCCCAATAAATTTATTATTAATGGTAGAGAAGAGATAAGGGGATTATCGCGGTGCCAACAGAAAATTGAGATACATAAATTATAAAAATTATAATATTTTATTAACAATTAATGCTTTAAAAGATTGTACAAAATTACAAAACAAGGGTGTGCGCAAACAAAAAGTGGGAAAATTAAAAGCCAGCTGTGTAGCGGTTTTACAAGATCCAGTCTAGGAACGTGGTGGCCAGTCTTGTAAACAGGTAGTGATAATCCTACATGTTTCACCTGAAACGGCTTCCTCAGGGACAGTTGGTTGTACCTGTATCGCTATTGTGAACTCTTTAATAAAAAAATCACAATCAGAAAAGAGGTGACAATATAATAACATCAATTACTCATAACAAAAAAATAAAGGGTATATATTTTGTGGGGCTGTCAGACATGGACGCAAATCAACCCACATAGAGCTGAAGTGAATGGGCACCTATAACCACCGCCCACCCAAATAAACCCCACAGTCCAGCGGGTATCCCAGAGAGCCTAGAGACGGGATGGTATGATACCTACCAGCGGGTCACAAGGGGCAGGCGTGGGGGATCCTGGGCGAATCCAAGGTCTAAATGCTCAATAGGAGGCTGCAGAGAGCAGATAAGGGGACCTGGCGAATAGCAAACAATATAATATAAAATAAGTTAGAGGGTTTGGATAGATTCCAGAAACGATCTGGGTCTACAAACCAAAGACATAGGGTCGGGCTAACATAGCCTCAAAAATACTTACAATATGTACAATTGTCGAAAAAGAAGAAAAGGCAGGGCACCCAGTATGCTGAATTAGTGTCACCGGGAATGGCGATTAAGTAATGACAAAAAAATGGGTAGGGAAGATCTAAAAATAAAAGGAAATAAAGGATTATTATTGAAGTAGGATCCAGTGGGTGGAAAATCCATACAAAGTGTTATGGAAATCATAAGGAAAAAGGGGGATATGTTGTAAAGCAAAAATTCCAAGGGGTATAGTGTATTTGAAAATGCAAGGGAAAGTAAGCAAACTTACCCAAGGGTTTAAGAGTGATATTGAAGTAATATGAGCTATACGTTTTTCATAGATGAAAGTGGTGTGAGTAGCTCAAAGGCATCGCACTACAGGGGAAGCATAAAGAGAGACTAGGTACACGAGGCTGGGGTTATGTAAAAATCAAGACAGATGGGTAGCGGGAGACTTACAGACTTACCATAGTGTGTGACAGCATAAACGTGGGTGCCCTGGAGTCCCCGGCAGTGGTATGGCCGGAGACGCCGGCCTCTTATACCCCCCACACACGTGCAGCGTCTGACGTTGCTAGACGTGTGAGCAGACAGAAAGCGCCACTGCGCATGCGCCCGGCAAAGAGTCCCTGGGCCTACAAGGTCCAGGGAGCTTTGCGGGAATATCTGACGCTGCGTGTGGTACACGGAGCGGGTAATGCAATAGACTGTGGAGCCAGTCAGAGCGACGGCATCACAGTCTACCAGAGGATGTAAAGTGATCGAAAGATCATCTGGATGACAGTGGCGAGAGGCGGGCGAATGCTGTGAACCAACATCGCCATTGGGTGTCCATACAGCCAGGGTAGCATGGGGGACCTGGATAATACACCACAGGGATCCGACAAGCCCGCCGCTCGGGCACCCAGCAGAAATAGGTGTGAGGGGCTAATCATGGGGGACCACGATGAGACAGGAGAGCAACCAGGAGGGGGGAGGGAGGAGGAAAGAATAAGGGGCCAATTTCAGGTTCAAACAGGGTGGGATGAAGAGCCGGGGGTATGTAGGGAGCTATAGACCATACGTCACCCACACACCATTTAGGTGAAGAGAGGCCCGGTCCCCATCATGGTCCCCGGATAAGTCAGGTCTGACAACCACACAATTACAAAAACAATGAGTAAGCTACAAATGAAAAACATAACAAAAAACATTATACAGTGGTTGGTATGCAGGATTGATACTTGTGAAAGTCTGGATAATGTAAATATTAAGGACCATAGTATAACTAAAAAGCCAGTATTTTAAGTATAAAGAATAAAAAAAATAAAATAAAAAATAGTCCCTGGATACATGGTGTGACTAGGACGTGGGGAAGAAATGGATGGGAGGAAGGGTACATATAAATGTAACAAGAAGTCTCATAGACTAATTAGAGAAAGGATTTAAAGCTAATGTACTCATTCAGCCCTGGAAATTTAGTAGCATCCAGGGTGTGTATCCACTTGGTCTCAAGTTGGAGTAATTTTTGATCAATGTCACCGCCCCTGCCATATAAAGGAACATGCTCAAGGGCGGTGAAGCCAATGACCTGGGGATTAAAATTATGTTGATGTGCCACATGTCGGTTGATGGAAGTGGATGTGGTGCGTTTGTAGAGTGGTTTTATGTGGTCTCTAATGCGTATACAGAACAGGCGTTTAGTTTTCCCGACATAATAACAACCGCAGCAGCAGGTGGCCAGATAGACTACTCCTACAGTTTGACACGTAATTGTATGTTTGATTTTGTGGGTGTGGCGTTAGGAAGCGGAATTTCTCGAGAATCATAAATGAATTCACATTTGTCACAGTTTCCACATGGAAATGTGCTGAAGGCTGTTAGGGTGGATTCAGATTTGGGGGAATGATGACTAGCTATCAATCTATCTCTAAGTGATGATGATCGTCGGTAAGTGATATCTGGGTAAGGTTTAATATATTTTTTGATGGTAGTGTCAGCCATGAGTAATGGCCAAAATTTGTTAAGAATGTCTCTTACTTGATTGTGATGTTGTGAGAACTGAGTAATGAGACGAACGGGTTGAAAGGTATCCCGATTTTTAGTAGAAAAAATCAGTTTTTTCTGTCTAGTTTTTTTACCTTATTGAAGGCACGCTTCAATAGTGTGTGACTATATCCTCTGTTTTTGAGTCTGTGGTACAGATCACAGGAGGCTGTGAAAAAGTCAGTTTCATGCGAGCAATTGCATTTAATATGGAGATACTGACTGTAGGGAATGCTATTCAAAAGTGGTTTTCGGTGGGCACTACCTGCGTGGAGAATAGTATTTCCGGATGTTCCCTTCCGGTACAGTGATGAGAAGAGGTTTCCATTAGAGTCTAACTGGATCTCCAAATCCAAAAAAGTAATTTTGGTCTGGCTGCAATCCATCGTAAATTTCAAGTTAAAAGTGTTAATAGCCAGGAGGTCAATAAATTGGAATAGTTGTTCGCGAGTGCCAGACCAGAAAAAAAGCACATCATCTATATATCTATATATCTATATAACTCACTCCTCCATCCCATATATCTGTGCCAAGACACAATGTGGCACAAAAGATGAGTTAGGTCGGGGTTGGCGAACAATTCTCTTTCCCACCCCCCCAGGTACAGATTTGCGTAGGATGGGGCACATTTGGTGCCCATAGCTACACCCTGTACCTGGAGGAAGTGGCAAGAGCCAAACATAAAGTGGTTTCGTGTTAATATAAACCATAAAAGGTTAATAACGAATTGACCATATGCTTCAAATTTGGGACCTCTTTCTTGTAGTAATTTAGTGACCACATCAATGCCATTATTATGGGGAATGGCATTATAAAGGCTCTCTACATCTAGAGCAACCAACCATACATTGTGAGGCAAGTGTAGATCTTCAAGAATACAGAGAAGGTGTATCGTATCTTTGACATACGAGGGGAATGATGTGACATGTGGACTAAGATACTTGTCAACAAGTGCACTTGCGTTTTCGGTAAGGCATTGGCACCCGGACACGATAGGGCGGCCGGGCGGGGACTCTAAGGATTTATGCAGTTTTGGTAAAGCGTAAAAGGTTGGTATTTTAGGGTGTTTCACATTCAAAAATTTCCAAGTGTTAATATCTATAACACCTTGTTGATAAGCAGAAAAAATAAGTTTGTAATATTCCGTAGCAAAGTTGTCGATAAGTAGCCTGGAAATGGGTCGATACCAATCTTTGTTGCCTAGGATGTTGCGGCACATGGATTCATAGGCCGCAACATCCATAACAACCACGTTTCCGCCCTTGTTGGCTGGTTTAATGACCAGCCCAGGGTGGTTTTGTAGAGATTTCAAGGCCCGTCTATGGGCAAGAGATAGATTGGACGAATGAGGATTAGGAAACTCTTGATGTTTAATTGCATTAGTTATTTGTTCCACAAACGCCCAGATGTTCGTGTTGGTGGAAAGTGTGGGAAAAGATTTTAATTTTGGTTTGAAAGAGGTAGGGGTAGGGAAAGAGACGCCAGAGACCACTATACCAGCATCGTCCATGGATAACTGGTAGTCGTCATCTGTGCCGCCCTCCTCCAATATTGCTAAAAGGTCCCCAATGGCCTTAATTTCAGCCAGTGTGGGGATGGCATTATGTGATGAAGAATCAGTAGCAGTGGTCTCAGAGGGTTTATCATACATAACTTTGTACATCAATTTCCTCGCAAATAAATGAATGTCTTGAACAAATTGGAATTTGTTGAAGTCAGCAGAGGGGCAAAACGTGAGACCTAACTGAAGCACCTTTACTTGTTCTTTTTTGAGTGGAAAAGATGAAAGATTGACTACGTCTAAATCATTGGATCCTTGTGAGGAAGAGCATCTGGGGGATTCGGTATAGGACTCTGCAGTGAGTCCAGTGCCTGAGCTAAAAAAATAGGAGCGATCTTGGGGTCAATTGATTGTGTGCTCATGGGGAACATAGAGAACAACTGTCCCCGAGGAAGCCATTTCAGGCGAAACATGTAGGATTATCACTACCTGTTTACAAGACTGGCCACCATGTTCCTAGGCTGGGTCTTGTAAAACCGCTACACAGCTGGCTTTTAATTTTCCCACTTTTTGTTTGTGCACACCCTTGATTTGTAATTTTGTACAATCTTTTAAAGCATTAATTGTTACATAAATTATAAAAATTATAATATTTTATTATCTCAATTTTCTGTTGGCACCGTGATAATCCCCTTATCTCTTCTCTACCATTGGTGTGAAGTGTTGTTCATTCTCCTACAGGTGGAACAACGGATACCCAGGTAATGGTAAAGGTACATTATTGGTATATTGTTATTATGGGATTGTCCTTTGTTGTTTAGCTCAACACCAAGACTGTTCCACAGCTGTGTCAAGTGGGTTGAGCCAAATTTATTGGAGGTGGAATAGCAGAGTACAGGCCCAATCAAATATCAGCAGCTCCTTCGGGGGTCAGTGCTACACGGGTAAATATCACACTAATGAAAAAGAAAAATAGATAAGTAACGGTAATGAACGGGCAACCTTTGAGCTTTACCTTACGCCGGGGTCCCGCACCAGTAGTCTTTTAGTGTGATATTTATCTCTATTGTTGTCATTGTGAATGCTGAGAGAGAGAGAGAAGTTGATAAAAAGTGGTGACTGTTATAATCCAGTAAATCCACACACTAATGGCATTATTGTAGACTGTGCACTTTTCTTTGAATGTATCTGTGAATTGGAACTGTTGAAATAATAAACTGACAGTAAACTTATTCTTATTGTAGATATAAGCATTACCCTCAAGTATTGGTTTATTTTGCTGTGCCTGTGCCAAAATGACACCAATATTAATTTTGACAATGTCTGCCAGTGCTGCTTCAGTGTGTTTAGATCTTTTTGTGTCAGATGTATCTGGTATACATGATCTGACATTTGTGTCAGATCATTGTATCTGTTAAAGCATTTCATAATTGTCAAATGCTTTTATTGACAATTACATTTTGTTTATGCAAAGAGTCAATATTTGCAGTGTTGACTTGAGTTGACCCTTCTTTTTCAAGACCTCTGCTGCAATTCGCCCTGGGCCTGGCATCATGGCATGTTGTCATTGTCAATAAACTTCTACGCCACATCCTGATTCCTGACTGATCTGGCACCGGCACTGGCAGTGGCACTGCCCATTCTTGCATAATCAATGCTTGCAGCTTGTCAGGATTTGTGCGGGTTTTTTTGGTTCACTCACCAGCCTCTTGAGGTCGAATTGACCATGACCACCGGTCCACCACAAGTTCTCAAAGGGATTAAGGTCTGGTTAGTTTCCTGGCCATGGACCCAAAATTTCAGTTTGTGTTCCCACTTCCCCAAACCACTTACTGTATTTATTGGCATATAACACGCACTTTTTCACCCTGAAAATCGGGTGCAAATAATGTGTGTGTGTTATACGCTGATACTGCAATTTGGGCTGCATAGGAGGGAACGGGTAGAGGGGGCGGACGAGCGCTGTCAGATTACATACAGTGAGAATCTCCTGTTTACTCAGCGGCCTCTTTAATAGGAAGTCCCGTCTCCTGGGCCGGCATTGGACCAGTGTTCTATCTATTATAGAAGCCGGTCCAGGAGGCGGGACTTGGTATTAAAGAGGCCGCCGAGTAAACAGGAGATTCTCGCTGTATGTAATCTGATGGCACTCGTCCCACCCCTCTCCCTTTCCCCTCCGAGGCAGCAGTAATCTGAGGTGAGGCTGCAGATGGGCATTGATCAGGCTGCATTCATGGCAATGGTGAGGCTGCATATGGGCATTGATCAGGCTGTAGATGGGCAATTGTGAGGCTGTAGATGGGCATTGATCAGGCTGCATTGATGGGCAATTATGAGGCTACAGATGGGCATTGATCAAGCTGCATTGATGGGCAATTGTGAGGCTGCAGGTGGCATTGATCAGGCTGCAGATGGGCAATGGTGAGGCTGCATTGATGGGCACTGACCCTTATTTTGCTTCAAAGTTCTTTATTTAAAATTTTAGTTTTTTTCCTGAAACTTCCCTCCTATGCGTGTTATATGCTGATAAATACAGTAGTTATCACTTTTCCCTTATGGTATGGAGCTCCATCATGCTGGAAAAGGCATTGTTGTTCATCACCAAACTGTTCTTAGATGGTTAAAAGAAGTTGTTCTCGGAGCCTGAGGATATTTTTGTACCATTTATTCATGGCTGTGTTCTTAGGCAAAATTGTGAGTGGGTCCACCACTCCCTTGGCTGACAAGCAGTTAACCACACACATGAATGGTCTCAGGATGATTTACTGTTGGCATGACGTCACGCAAAGAGTTCTTATTTTTGGGGGGGTTTTTTGGTATTTTTACGTTACCCTTTTGTCAAAACAGCAATATTCTTGATTAAACAGTTTTACTTAAATAAATACGTTATATAACAACTAAATCTGTGTCTGTAGTGCATGTTCAAACCTAACCATTAATAACAACATATTCGATTTTTCACTCCAGCAGCAGTATATAATGAGTTTTGAAATTGTAGAAAAATGCTTAAATAATGCATTACAATTTAACTACACTCATTAGATTTTAGACAACTAAAATGAGTTTTAGTCGACTAAAATGAGTTTTAGTCGACTAAAATGAGTTTTAGTCGACTAAAATGTACTGGAGATTTAGTCGACTAAATACTACTAAAACTAAAACACTTGCAGAAGACTAAATAAGGACTAAAACTAAAATGCCATTTTAGTCCTAAGACTAAAACTAAATCAAAAATTGCTGCCAGAATTAACACTGCCAGTAATAGACCTGAAAAGACTAAACCGTTACATACATCTGGATTCCTTCAAAATGGAATCACTCCAAACAACCATACAGGCTGTTCAGCCGGGAGATTGGATAATATCCATAGATCTCAAAGACGCATACTTACATGTATCGATTCTTCCAGCTTTTCAGAAATATCTGAGATTCACAGTGGGAAAACTTCACCTTCAGTTCCGAAGCCTGCCTTTCGGGCTCTGCACCTCCCCAAGAGTGTTTTCAAAAATACTAATCTTGATACTAGCTCCCCTAAGAGAAAGAGGTCTCAGAGTCTTCCACTATCTAGACGACATTCTTCTATTAGCAAAGAACCCAGCCCAGCTGTTGTTTTAAAGGAAGATTGTCATATCAACCCTCTCGGAATTCAGGTGGTTCATGAACGACAAAAAGAGCCAGCTTACGCCTACTCAAGAGATGATTTATCTGGGAGCCCTTTTCAATACGGTGCCAGGGACAGTTGCCTTACCCGCTACAAGATAGCACGATTGCACAGAAAATTAGATCACTCGGGTCAACCCTTCATCTCTCAGCTTCTGTCTGAGCTTGATAGGAACTATGGCAGCCTGCATTCCGATGGTGCCACATGACAGGCACATGACCATCCCCGAGGACCTAAATCAAATGCTCAATGCGTTTTATAACTGAAGTCTCCAATCCCCACTGGGCGATCTCAGTGGCAGCCCCGATGAGAAATGAATGAGAGGAATAAGCCAAGGGGTCATAACCTGCTACCCCTAGACATCGGCGAAACACCGACCAAAACTGAAACACAGATAATGACAACCCATCCCGGGGAACCAAAAAGGATTCCTCAACTGCTGAACGAATGTCCAAATACTCCTCAACAGCAGCCACAGGGCAAATGGACGCCCCAGGAACACTATATAAATGTACATACTTACCCCTCCCCAACAGGTCTGTTTTCAACTGGCGTAGAAAGAGAGCCAACAAAGAACTTCCACAGAGAACGTCACCTACTAGAAGGCCCCTTTGAGCCAATCTAAACGGGCTAACCAATTCACTCACCCTAAAAGCCCCATAAAAGGCCAATGTAAACGCCGCACTAAACAAACAGGCCTTGTAGCTAGAATTGCATACCAAACTTACCTGCAGAAGCAACTGCTGCAAAATGGAGAAAATGACTGGGCGCCTCCCATCTTGCTTCTTGGTTCTCTTTCTATACCCCTTCAAGGCCTGCCTTACCATAAAGAAAGAGGTGATGAAAGAGAGCCACCGAAGAACTTCCACAGAGATTGTCACCTACTAGAAGACCCCTTGAGCTGATCTAAATGTGCTAACCAATTCACTCACCCTAAGGCCCTTTTCACACTGGGGCGGTGGGGGCGTTGGCGGTAAAACTGCGCTATTTTTAGCTTTACTGACGTTTTTGCGGCGGTATTCGGCCGCTAGCGGTGCGGTTTTAACCCCCGCTGGTGGCTGAAGAAAGGGTTAAAACCGCTGACATAGCGCCGCTACAGCGGTGGTTTAGCCACGCTGCCCATTGATTTCAATGGGCAGGAGCGGTGAAGGAGCGGTGAATTACTGCTCCTTCACCGCTCCAAAGATGCTGTTTGCAGGAGTTTTTTTTCTCTCCTGCCAGCGCACCGCTTCAGTGTGAAAGCCCTGTGGGAATCTGTCCCACTGAAACCGAGAGAGAGCATCAGCCACTGCATTAATGATTCCCGAAATATGCACAGCATACATAAAGAAATTTAGCTGCAAATAACACAACACCAAGTGCTGCAGCAGGCAGACAACCGGTGCTGATGAAGCTGAAAGATGGTTAATGACCCGAACCACCCCCAAATTGTTACAATGGAGCCGGATATTCCTACTATGAAAGAACTCACCCCAGACCTCCTCGCGACAATAACCAGAAACAATTCGAACAGGACAAGATTCTTGAGAAAACCCGCCCACCGCCAGTCGTCCGACCAGCGTGCCGCACTCCACTGACCCCCAAAGAATGCCCCATATTCTGATGACCCGGCCGCGCCGGTGAAAAATTCCATCCAAAGCGAACGACCATTAAAGGAGTCCAGGAAAATATGCCAAATGCGAAGATCCTCCCTGTGCTCCTGCGTTAGTGTAATAAAATGAGTGGGAGAAGAGATGCCTGCTGTTGCAGCTGACAAACGGTGACAAAAAACCCTCCTCATAGGCATGATCCTGCATGCAAAGTTCAACTTCCCCAAAAGGGACTGCAGCTGCCGAAGTGGAATTTTGCACTTACCTATCACCAAGCGGATTTCAGACTGCAGGGCAAGCAGCTTGTCATCAGGCAGCCTACATTCCATAGCCTGGAAATCAATAAGGATCCCCAAAAAACCATAGAGTCGACAGTCTTGTCTGGTGCAAGCGGTATCCCAAAGCGTTATGCAATATGTTGAAGAGTAGCCAGCAAGATACCACATAACCCAGAGGAAGGGGGACACACACATAAAAAAATCGTCAAGGTAGTGAATGACGGAATTAATGCCAGACACGTCCCGCTCCACCAATTCCACGAATGAACTGAAGGTCTCAAACAGAGAGCAAGAGATCGAACAGCCCATAGGCAGACATCGGTCCGCATAAAAAGCGTCCAGCCAATGACACCCCAGGACATAAAAACTTTGCAGATGGACCAGCAACAGCTGAAAACCTGACTCCGCGTCGGTTTTGGCCATGAGCGCACCCCGTCCGTAATGCCGGACCCAACAAACTAAGGCATCAAAGGAAGTGTAAGACACGGTGCAGGCACCTGGGTCTATCGCATCATTAACTGAGCCCCCTTTAGGGAAAGCAAAGTGATGAAGTGTTATCATAATGGGGGATTTTAATTATCCAGACATAGACTGGGCGGAGGGAACCGTGCATTCATTTAAGGCTCGCCAGTTCCTTAATGTCTTGCAGGACAATTTTATGGGTCAGATGGTAGACGCACCAACTAGAAATAAAACATTACTGGATCTACTGATTATCAACAATACAGACCTGATCACAGATGTGGAAATACGGGGCAATTTAGGTAACAGGGATCACAGGTCAATTAGTTTCAGTATAAATCACACAAATAGGAAACATGAAGGGAACACAAAGACACTGAATTTCAAAAGAGCCAACTTCCCTAAACTACAAACCTTGCTAAAAGGCATAAATTGGGATAAAAAATTAGGAACAAAGAATACGGAGGAGAGATGGGTTTGCTTTAAGAGCATATTAAATAAGGGCATTAGCCAATGTATCCCATTGGGTAATAAATTTAAAAGAGCGAACAAAAATCCTGGATGGCTTAACTCCAATGTAAAAATGCATATAAAAGCAAAGGAGAAGGCCTTCAAAAAATACAGGGTTGAGGGATCATCCTCAGCATTCAGACTTTATAAAGAATGCAATAAGAAATGTAAGGGTGCAATTAGGACGGGTAAGATAGAACATGAAAGACACATAGCGGAGGAGAGCAAAAAAAATCCCAAGAAATTCTTTAAGTATGTAAACAGTAAAAAAGGGAGGACAGACCATATTGGCCCCATAAAGAATGAGGAAGGACATCTGGTTACAAAGGATGGGAGAGATGGCAAAGGTATTGAGTTTATTCTTCTCCTTAGTCTTCACGAGTGAATCGGGGGGCTTCAGTAACCAAAACTGCAGTGTTTATCCTCATGACACAACACAGGAAGCACCTCCATGGTTAACAGAGGACGGAATTAAAATTAGACTTGAGAAACTTAACATTAATAAATCACCGGGACCAGATGGCTTGCATCCGAGGGTACTTAGGGAACTCAGTCAGGTGATTGCCAGACCGCTGTTCCTAATTTTTACAGACAGTCTATTGACTGGAATGGTACCAGCTGATTGGAGAAAAGCCAATGTAGCACCAATATTTAAAAAGGGCCCAAAAAATCCCTGGGAATTACAGACCAGTTAGCCTAACATCAATAGTATGTAAACTCTTGGAGGGGATGATAAGGGACTATATACAAGATTTTAGTAATAAGAACGATATCATTAGCAGTAATCAGCATGGATTCATGAAGAATCGTTCTTGCCAAACCAATCTATTAACCTTCTATGAGGAGGTGAGTTGCCATCTAGATAAAGGAAGGCCCGTAGACGTGGTGTATCTGGATTTTGCAAAAGCATTTGACACAGTTCCCCATAAATGTTTATTGTACAAAATAAGGTCCGTTGGCATGGACCATAGGGTGAGTACATGGATTGAAAACTGGCTACAAGGGCGTGTTCAGAGGGTGGTGATAAATGGGGAGTACTCAGAATGGTCAGGGGTGGGTAGTGGGGTTCCCCAGGGTTCTGTGCTTGGACCAATCCTATTTAATTTGTTTATAAACGACCTGGAGGATGGGATAAACAGTTCAATCTCTGTATTTGCAGACGATACTAAGCTAAGCAGGGCAATAACTTCTCCGCAGGATGTGGAAACCTTGCAAAAAGACCTGAACAAATTAATGGGGTGGGCGACTACATGGCAAATGAGGTTCAATGTAGAAAAATGTAAAATAATGCATTTGGGTGGCAAAAATATGAATGCAATCTATACACTGGGGGGAGAACCTCTGGGGGAATCTAGGATGGAAAAGGACCTGGGGGTCCTAGTAGATGATAGGCTCAGCAATGGCATGCAATGCCAAGCTGCTGCTAATAAAACAAACAGAATATTGGCATGCATTAAAAGGGGGATCAACTCCAGAGATAAAGCAATAATTCTCCCGCTCTACAAGACTCTGGTCCGGCCGCACCTGGAGTATGCTGTCCAGTTCTGGGCACCAGTCCTCAGGAGGGATGTACTGGAAATGGAGCGAGTACAAAGAAGGGCAACAAAGCTAATAAAGGGTCTGGAGGATCTTAGTTATGAGGAAAGGTTGCGAGCGCTGAACTTATTCTCTCTGGAGAAGAGACGCTTGAGAGGGGATATGATTTCAATTTACAAATACTGTACTGGTGACCCCACAATAGGGATAAAACTTTTTCGCAGAAGAGAGTTTAATAAGACTCGTGGCCACTCATTACAATTAGAAGAAAAGAGGTTTAACCTTAAACTACGTAGAGGGTTCTTTACTGTAAGAGCGGCAAGGATGTGGAATTCCCTTCCACAGGCGGTGGTCTCAGCGGGGAGCATTGATAGCTTCAAGAAACTATTAGATAATCACCTGAATGACCGCAACATACATGGATATGTAATGTAATACTGACACATAATCACACACATAGGTTGGACTTGATGGACTTGTGTCTTTTTTCAACCTCACCTACTATGTAACTATGTAACTATGACTTAAACAAAATTTCTGGGGCTCTTTCTTGGGGACCACCCTCAACGATGAAACCACCAAATCCACCAGCGGGGGAAGTGGGAAAGGGCCGCACATGTGCCCCAGTGCCACTTCCTTCTGTAGTTTTTCAGTAAGCATGGAGGGATGAAGCAGTGCCGAACACAAATTGTTGGAAACGAGAGGAATACACTGGGGCAAAAAAGTATTTAGTCAGCCACGAATTGTACAAAAGAAAAAGAGAGGGGCAAGTGGGACTTTAAATGAAGCATGTCAATTGAAAGTATAATAATAATGAATACATGTGAGTAGGTAAAATGATTGGATTTAATTTATAGTCAAGTCCATGATTTTGATGCATACAGTACCAATAAAGTAGTATAGATACAGACATAGTCGCATGAATTGATATATAAGCATATTTAGCAGTAACAATCATTAAAGACTCAGTAGTGTAAAACAAATCAATGGACATACATATATGCAATTCATAACAGAAATACATGAATTAAAATCGCCAATCAAAATCACAAAATCGCATGAAATGAGAAAACTCGATAAAAAATTGATAAATGTCAGGGATATGATTTAGGCTTGATAGGGCATCCTTAGTTTGCGAACCCGACGCGTTTCTTGGCTTCTTGCCAGTCATCAGGGGTGGGATGCATAATTTAACTGAGAAAAACAAAGGAATATCATAAATATTGATACATGTGGAACCTCCAGCCAATAGAGAAAATCGTATCAGAAATGTCCATTGTCTACTTTGAATAGAGAAGCTACTTACAAAATAGCCCAAAAGTCAAGGAGAGTCGCCAGCAATGGGATCTGTTAGGGTGTGAGATATAACCGTCTCAACCGGGGTTGAGGCAGGGCACCGACCATCCTCCCAAAGTGATTGGAGGGTGGGCCAGGAGAAACCACAGCCAACTGATTCCTGAGCCCTCAATATACTGGTCAATGAGTTGTAAATGGGAAAATCTGCAGAAAATTGAAGAAAATGGAATGTGTCAAAAAAAGTAAATCTAGAGTAGAACGTGTTGGATGAATAGAATGACTGAAAAAAATATGTACTAGGTACATCTGAAAGAGTAAATGTGTGAAAAATGAGATGATTGAGACGGTTATATCTCACACCCTAACAGATCCCATTGCTGGCGACTCTCCTTGACTTTTGGGCTATTTTGTAAGTAGCTTCTCTATTCAAAGTAGACAATGGACATTTCTGATACGATTTTCTCTATTGGCTGGAGGTTCCACATGTATCAATATTGATGATATTCCTTTGTTTTTCTCAGTTAAATTATGCATCCCACCCCTGATGACTGGCAAGAAGCCAAGAAACGCGTCGGGTTCGCAAACTAAGGATGCCCTATCAAGCCTAAATCATATCCCTGACATTTATCAATTTTTTATCGAGTTTTCTCATTTCATGTGATTTTGTGATTTTGATTGGCGATTTTAATTCATGTATTTCTGTTATGAATTGCATATATGTATGTCCATTGATTTGTTTTACACTACTGAGTCTTTAATGATTGTTACTGCTAAATATGCTTATATATCAATTCATGCGACTATGTCTGTATCTATACTACTTTATTGGTACTGTATGCATCAAAATCATGGACTTGACTATAAATTAAATCCAATCATTTTACCTACTCACATGTATTCATTATTATTATACTTTCAATTGACATGCTTCATTTAAAGTCCCACTTGCCCCTCTCTTTTTCTTTTATATATGAACCCGGGATGGAAGCATGCCATTGATATTTAGTTATGCGACTGGTCACTTTCTTTTGTCTATATTTATATTTGGGTGGAAGACACCCGCTCCCTCGGTGACCAAGTCGCACCATCATTAATTTTTGTTCATCCTTAGTTCAAATATCTTTTTGTATTTTTATCCCAACTCCGTTACCAATTTTCCAACACAGTAACAGTCCGTGACTATATAATATATTTTTACATGTGTTTCCTTGAGTTTATTGAGAACTATTTTGTACTAATTCCAAGGTTTTTATTCCCTGGAATCCACTTATTGATTTAAATCCAGCATATGGGCTGGGGTGTTTTGATATTTTGCAGTCTCTATGTCCGGGGTTGCGATGCGCTCAGCTCCCTCCCCACCTCCCCTCATTTATTTCGGGGCGGCTGGGGCCCGATCTCAACGCATCGGCGCCATGCATTTTTTTTTTTTTTTTTCTCCATCTGACGCCTACAGCTGTGATGAGTAGACATCCACTGAGTTACTCTCAGCTGTGATTGCTCTCTCGTCTCTCAGCTGCCAATGACGTCATGCATGACGCTGGCAGGGACCCGCCCAGGGCCAGAGTATATCAGCTGGGACCGACAGACTGACGGTTCACTCCCTCACTGTGCTTCGCTAGGAAGGGACCGCTCTGTTAAGCAGCCACTATTCAATACATGGGTAATTAATATATATTTTTATTTATTTTTTTTATATATCTTTTTTTCTGCTTACAGTACACACATTCCCATCCTCTCACCCATTTACCTGGTGCACGACACTCTCTATTTTCACACATTTCCTAGGGATTTCTTTTTCTATCTCTTTTTTCACGTGCATTTTTATGCATCTATTTTATTTCTATTCCCCTTTATCATCTCATTTTTCACACATTTACTCTTTCAGATGTACCTAGTACATATTTTTTTCAGTCATTCTATTCATCCAACACGTTCTACTCTAGATTTACTTTTTTTGACACATTCCATTTTCTTCAATTTTCTGCAGATTTTCCCATTTACAACTCATTGACCAGTATATTGAGGGCTCAGGAATCAGTTGGCTGTGGTTTCTCCTGGCCCACCCTCCAATCACTTTGGGAGGATGGTCGGTGCCCTGCCTCAACCCCGGTTGAGACGGTTATATCTCACACCCTAACAGATCCCATTGCTGGCGACTCTCCTTGACTTTTGGGCTATTTTGTAAGTAGCTTCTCTATTCAAAGTAGACAATGGACATTTCTGATACGATTTTCTCTATTGGCTGGAGGTTCCACATGTATCAATATTTATGATATTCCTTTGTTTTTCTCAGTTAAATTATGCATCCCACCCCTGATGACTGGCAAGAAGCCAAGAAACGCGTCGGGTTCGCAAACTAAGGATGCCCTATCAAGCCTAAATCATATCCCTGACATTTATCAATTTTTTATCGAGTTTTCTCATTTCATGCGATTTTGTGATTTTGATTGGCGATTTTAATTCATGTATTTCTGTTATGAATTGCATATATGTATGTCCATTGATTTGTTTTACACTACTGAGTCTTTAATGATTGTTACTGCTAAATATGCTTATATATCAATTCATGCGACTATGTCTGTATCTATACTACTTTATTGGTACTGTATGCATCAAAATCATGGACTTGACTATAAATTAAATCCAATCATTTTACCTACTCACATGTATTCATTATTATTATACTTTCAATTGACATGCTTCATTTAAAGTCCCACTTGCCCCTCTCTTTTTCTTTTATATATGAACCCGGGATGGAAGCATGCCATTGATATTTAGTTATGCGACTGGTCACTTTCTTTTGTCCACGAATTGTACAAGTTCTCCCACTTAAAAAGATGAGAGAGGCCTGTAATTGTCATCATAGGTATACCTCAACTACGAGAGACAAAATGTGGAAACAAATCCAGACAATCACATTGTCTGATTTGGAAAGAATTTATTTGCAAATTATGGTGGAAAATAAGTATTTTGGCAATATTAAAAGTTCATCTCAATACTTTGTTATATATCCTTTGTTGGCACTGATAGACATCAAACGTTTTCCGTAGTCTTCACAAGGTTGTCATACATTGTTGCTGGTATGTTGGCCCATTCCTCCATGCAGATCTCCTTTAGAGCAGTGATGTTTTGGGGCTGTCGCTGGGCAACACGGACTTTCAACTCCCTCCAAAGGTTTTCTATGAGGTTGAGATCTGGAGATTGGCTAGGCCACTCCAGGACCTTGAAATGCTTCTTACGAAGCCACACCTTCGTTGCCCGGGCAGCGTTTTTGGGATCATTGTCATGCTAAAAGACCCAGCCACGTTTCATCTTCAATGCCCTTGCTGATGGGATGTGGTTTGCACTCAAAATCTCACGATACATGGCCTCATTCATTCTTTCATGTAAACGAATCAGTCATCCTGTTCCCTTTGCAGACAAACAGCCCCAAAGCATGATGTTGCCACCCCCATGCTTCACAGTAGGTATGGTGTTCTTTGGTTGCAACTCAGCATTCTCTCTCCTCCAAACACGACGAGTTGTGTTTCTGCCAAACAGTTCTACTTTGGTTTCATCTGACCATATGACATTCTACCAATCCAATTCTGGATCATCTAAATGCTCTCTAGCAAACCTCAGACGTACATGTACTGGCTTAAGCAGGGGAACATGTCTGGCACTGCAGGATCTGAGTCCCTGGAGGCGTAGTGTGTTACTGATGGTAGTTGTTACGTTGGTCCCAGCTCTCTGCAGATTATTCCCTAGGTCCCCCCGTGTGGTTCTGGGATTTTTGCTCACCGTTCTTGTGATCATTTTGACCCCACGGGGTGAGATCTTACGTGGAGCCCCAGATCTAGGGAGATTATCAATGGTCTTGTATGTCTTCCACTTTCTAATTATTGCTCCCACAGTTAATTTCTTCACACCAAGCTGCTTGCCTATTGCAGATTCAGTCTTCCCAGCCTGGTGCAGGTCTACAATTTTGTTTCTGGTGTCCTTCGACAGCTCTTTGGTCTTCACCATAGTGGAGTTTGGAGTGTGACTGTTTGAGGTTGTGGACAGGTGTCTTTTATACTGATTAGGGATGAGCTTCGTGTTCGAGTCGAACCCATGTTCGACTCGAACATCGGCTGTTCGATCGTTCGCCGAATTGCGAACGTTATGGGCCGTTCGCGCTAAATTCGTGTGGCGCGTCACGGCCCATAATTCACTGCGGCATCGCAGTGCATTGCTGGCTGATGATTGGCCAAGCATGCACTATGACCCGCATGCTTGGCCAATCACAGCGCTGTCAGTAGAGAGAGCTGTAATTGGCCAAAGCCAGGGTGGCTTTGGCCAATTACGGCTCAGGGCATTTAGTACACACCCCACACTATATAAGGCCGCCTGCACGGCGGCCCTGTGTAGTGTGTGTTCCGGTGTGCTGAGAGATAGAGAGAGAGAGAGACAGTGTCATTTGATTTGAGTTAGATAGATTAGGCAGAACAGTCAGTCAGTTAGCTGCACTTACAGTGTATTGTGTATATATATGCATCCCAGGTGTTGCATATATATATATACACTGTATTCAGTTTAGCTAGATCCGTTCCTGTTATCTTCTATCTAGACTATTTACATTTAATGCAGTGCGTCCTGCTCACAGTGTTCAGCTAGATCCGTTCCTGTTATCTTCTAGACTATTTACATTTAGTGCAGTGCGTCCTGCTCACAGTGTTCAGCTAGATCCGTTCCTGCTATTTACATTTAGTGCAGTGCGTCCTGCTCACAGTGTTCAGCTAGATCCGTTCCTGTTAAATTCCTACTGACCGGCAGGCTTGTCTGGTTACAGTATATAAAGCTACCTGAAGAAAATTACAGGTGTTCTATTTGATCCTATTAGTACCACGGTCAGGCAGCTAGACTATTTACATTTAGTACAGTGTGTCCTGCTCACAGTGTTCAGCTAGATCCGTTCCTGTTATCTTCCTACTGACAGGCAGGCTTGTCTGGTTACAGTATATAAAGCTACCTGAAGAAAATTACAGGTGTTCTATTTGATCCTATTAGTACCACGGTCAGGCAGCTAGACTATTTACATTTAGTACAGTGCGTCCTGCTCACAGTGTACAGCTAGATCCGTTCCTGTTATCTTCCTACTGACAGGCAGGCTTGTCTGGTTACAGTATATAAAGCTACCTGAAGAAAATTACAGGTGTTCTATTTGATCCTATTAGTACCACGGTCAGGCAGCTAGACTATTTACATTTAGTACAGTGCGTCCTGCTCACAGTGTTCAGCTAGATCCGTTCCTGTTATCTTCCTACTGACAGGCAGGCTTGTCTGGTTACAGTATATAAAGCTACTTGAAGAAAATTACAGGTGTTCTATCCCAGCTTAGTGCAGCTACAGGCCATTAGTATGTCTGGAAGGCCAAGAAGGAGAGGCAGACAGTCACAAGCCAATAAGAGAGGGCAAGCAGGCTCTGTGTCTAGTGCTGGTCGTGGAGACGGTGCATCCTCATCAGCACGTGGCCATGGGACACGCTTGGCCTTTTTTTCGGCAGCTGGCCATGTTGAGCCGCAACATGCGGAAGACTTGGTCGAGTGGATGACCAAGCCGTCCTCATCCTCCTCATCCTCTCTCACCCATGCCCAGGGTGCTTTGTCTGGCAAAGCAGCGGCCTCTTCCCTCAGCTCAATGTCATCAGTGACTCCTTCCCTAGCTCCACCATGTCCTCATGAGGATTCCCTCGAACTGTTTGACCACAGTGTTGGGTACATGCTCCAGGAGGATGCCCAGCGTTTGGAAGGCTCTGATGACGATACTGAGCTCGATGAAGGCAGTAACATGAGCGCGGACAGAGGGGGTGCCCAAGAAGGACAGCAATCTGGCAGTCATGCTCCCCCTGCTGCAGCATACTGCCAGGTTTGCTCCAGTGATGAGGAGGGAGGGGATGATGAGGTCACTGACTCAACGTGGGTGCCTGATAGGAGAGAGGAGGAGGAGGAGGAGGAGGAGGAGGAGGAGGCGGCAGCACATCACCAACGAGGCAGGATGCCCTCCAGGGGCCAGCCTAAGGGCAGCACATTGACTGCATCACACCCCAAAGCTCCACATGTGCAGGGCGCTGCAGTCTCTGCGCGTTATTCAAAAAGTTCTTTGGTGTGGGCCTTTTTTGAGACGAGTGCATCAGATCGCACCGCTGCTATTTGCAACATATGTCTCAAGCGTATCTCGCGTGGCCAAAATATCTCCCGCTTGGGTACCACATGCTTGACCAGACATATGTTGACCTGCCATGCAGTTCGTTGGCAAGCGTATCTAAAAGACCCACACCAAAGAACAAAGAGGATCTCTCCTTGCTCCTCATCAGCTGAGATTTCCAACCCCACTAGACCTTCAGTCCTCTCTGAGACCTGCAGTGAGAGGAATGAAGGTGTAGAATTAGGTGTGTCACAGCCAAGTACTTGTGGGCAATCTGCTTTTGGTACACCGACGTCAGATTGTACCAGGCAAATTTCCCTGCCCCAGCTGCTGCACCGCCGAAAGAAGTTTGCTCCCAGCCATCCACATGCCCAGCGGTTGAATGCTAGCTTGGCAAAATTGCTAGCACTTCAACTGCTGCCTTTTCAGTTGGTAGACTCTGCCCCCTTCCGTGAGTTTGTGGAATGTGCGGTTCCTCAGTGGCAGGTACCCAAACGCCACTTTTTCTCACGGAAGGCGATTCCGGCTCTCTACCGGCATGTGGAAGGCAATGTCCATGCCTCGCTGGACAGGGCGGTCAGCGGTAAGGTGCATATTACCGCTGACTCATGGTCCAGCAGGCATGGACAGGGACGTTACCTAAGTTTCACGGCGCATTGGGTGACTCTGCTGGCAGCTGGGAAGGATGCAGGACAAGGTGCAGTAGTGTTGGAGGTTGTTCCGCCACCACGCCTCCAAAATGCTGATTGTGACACACCTCTCTCCTCCACCCCCTCCTCTTCTTCTTCCTCCATGGCCTCTTCCTCGGAACCAGCGGTGCTCCGTAGGCGTTCAAGGGGCTACGCAAGTACGCAGGCCAAAAGATGCCATGCGGTGCTTGAGCTGGTGTGCTTGGGGGACAGGAGCCACACTGGGGCAGAGGTTCTGTCAGCTCTGCAGGGGCAGGTTCAGAGGTGGTTGACGCCACGCCAACTTAAGGCAGGAATGGTGGTTTGCGACAATGGCACCAACCTCCTCTCTGCCCTCCGACAGGGACAAATGACCCATGTGCCCTGTTTGGCTCACGTCCTTAACTTGGTGGTGCAGCGGTTCTTGGGAAGGTACCCGGGCTTACAGGATGTCCTGAGGCAGGCCAGGAAAGTCTGTGTGCATTTCCGCCGGTCATATAATGCCAGTGCTCGGCTGACGGACCTCCAAAAGGAGTTTAACCTGCCCAAGAACCGCCTAATCTGTGACATGCCCACCAGGTGGAACTCAACGTTGGCCATGCTGCAGCGGCTGCACACGCAGCAGAGGGCCATCAATGAGTACCTGTGCGACTATGGCACCAGGACAGGGTCAGGGGAGCTTGGTTTTTTTTCCCCACGCCAGTGGGCCATGATCAGGGATGCATGCACTGTCCTGTCACCATTCGAGGAGGCCACGAGGATGGTGAGCAGTGACAGTGCATGCATCAGTGACACTGTCCCCCTTGTCCACCTGTTGGAGCACACGCTGCGTGGAATAATGGACAGGGCACTTGAGGCAGAACAGAGGCAGGAAGAGGAGGACTTCCTTAGCTCTCAAGGCCCCCTTTATCCAGACAGTGTTCCTGCGTGCCCGCCGATCACACAGGAAGAGGACGAGGAGGAAGAGGAGGAGGAGGAAGATTGTGTCAGTATGGAGGTGGAGCCTGGCACTCAGCATCAGCAGCAGTCTTTAAGGGATCAGTCCCAAGAAACACATGGACTTGTACGTGGCTGGGAGGAGGTGGCTGCGGACCATGTCGTTCTTAGTGACCCAGAGGACTCCGGACCGAATGCCTCAGCAAACCTACGCTGCATGGCCTCCCTGATCCTGCAAAGCCTGCGTAAGGATCCTCGTATTCGTGGTATCAAGGAGAAGGACCAATACTGGCTGGCAACCCTCCTTGATCCACGTTACAAGGGTAAGGTTGCGGACCTTATCTTGCCATCGCAGAGGGAGCAGAGGATGAAACATCTTCGGGAGGCCTTGCAGAAAGGTCTGTGCAACGCGTTCCCAGAGACTGGGAGGTTACAAACTCCTGTTTCTGGACAACGTGTTGCTGAGGCTTCGGTCAGTCAAAGAAGGAGCGGTGGAGAAGGTGGCCGTCTGACCGATGCGTTCAGACAATTTTTTGGTCCGCAGCCCCAAGGTATGATCGGTTCCAGCAACCATCGCCAGCGTCTGTTTTACATGGTGCAGGAATACCTAGGGGCAAGATCAGACTTGGACACCTTTCCCACCGAAAATCCTCTGGGTTACTGGGTCTTGAGGATGGATCACTGGCCAGAGCTTGCACAGTATGCAATTGAGCTACTGGCCTGTCCTGCATCCAGCGTTCTTTCGGAACGCACATTCAGTGCTGCTGGAGGCGTGGTAACCGATCACAGGGTGCGTCTGTCCACCGACTCGGTCGATCGGCTGACCTTCATAAAAATGAATGAGTCTTGGATCACCACCAGCTACCAAGCACCTGATGCTGATGTAACCGAATAATTTTTTTTGAAATCTCAGATCCCTTCAAAGACTGCCTATGCTGATGCTGAGTGACTATCCCTGAGTAATTATCCTCTTCCTCCTCAATCATCACGCTGATAGCTTGTAAGAACATTTTTGGTTCTGGGCGCCACCACCAGTGCCTAAGGCACAATTTTTCAGCCCCTGTTTAACAGGGGCGTGTAATTACAATTTTTGATGTAATACTTTGCAGCAGGGCTCGTTCCTGCATTCCAACTAGAGTGTCTGTGAGGGGTTGCAGTGTTGTGGCACCAGCACCAGTGCCTAGGGCCCAATTTTTCTGCCCCTGTCTAACAGGGGCGTGTAATTACAATTTTTGATGCAATACTTTGCAGCAGGGCTCGTTCCTGCGTTCCAACTAGAGTGTCTGTGAGGGGTTGCAGTGTTGTGGCACCAGCACCAGTGCCTAAGGCCCAATTTTTCTGCCCCTGTCTAACAGGGGCGTGTAATTACAATTTTTGATGCAATACTTTGCAGCAGGGCTCGTTCCTGCGTTCCAACTAGAGTGTCTGTGAGGGGTTGCAGTGTTGTGGCACCAGCACCAGTGCCTAAGGCCCAATTTTTCTGCCCCTGTCTAACAGGGGCGTGTAATTACAATTTTTGAAGCAATAATTTGCAGCAGGGCTCGTTCCTGCGTTCCAACTAGAGTGTCTGTGAGGGGTTGCAGTGTTGTGGCACCAGCACCAGTGCCTAAGGCCTAATTTTTCAGCTCCTGTTCAACAGGGGCATGTAATTACAATTCTTGATCTAATATTTCACAGCAGGGCCCTGTGAGGGCTTACAGTGTTGTGGCCACAGCAACACCTAAGGCCCAAATTTCTGCTGAGTATATAGGGCAGGACCCTACTTTCAAACATCTAACTTACAAACGACTCCTACTTGCAAACGGAAGGAGACAACAGGAAGTGAGATGAAATCTACCCCTAGGAAGGGAAATTCTCTCCTGTAAGAGTTAATATGGGAAAACAAGTTCTCCTTTCCACTGATGCTTTCCAATCCTTGTTCCACAAAAAAACCCAAATTTTCAAAAAACATTTTTCATTGGGACAAAAAAGTGAGGTGAAATCTTCTGAAGAGGAGGAAAGACAGCAAAACAAATGTCACAGGGGTGATAACCCTTCCCTATGTTTTCCAAAAAGCTTAGAAAAGATTTTTTGGCTGGAGCTAAACACGTTAAAAATGTTCAAAATTACAAACAGATTCTACTTAACAACAAACCTACAGTCCCTGTCTTGTTTGCACCGCCTGTATACTGCTGTTCAGAGTATATAGGGCCTGGTGGCCCCACACCTTTCCTTATTTTAATTTGGGTGCGGGGTTCCCCTTAATATCCATACAAGACCCAAAGGGACTGGTAATGGACTGGGGGGTACCCATGCCGTTTGTCTCACTGATTTTCATCCATATTGCCATGACCCGACATGACATTAAACCCGCAAGCAGTTTTAAATGAGATTTTTTCCTTTAAAAATGACATTTGGTGCAGGGACTGTTCTAAACATGGGAAACACGCGTCACTTTACAGGCATACTATAGACACCCCCCAGGTACGATATTTAAAGGAATATTTCACTTTTTTTTTTTTACTTTAAGCATCATTAAAATCACTGCTCCCGAAAAAACGGCCGTTTTTAAAAGTTTTTTTTGCATTGATACATGTCCCCTGGGGTAGGACCCGGGTCCCCAAACCCTTTTTAGGACAATACCATGCAAATTAGCCTTTAAAATGAGCACTTTTGATTTCGAACGTTCGAGTCCCATAGACGTCAATGGGGTTCTAACGTTCGTGCGAACTTTCGGTCCGTTCGCGGGTTCTGGTGCGAACCGAACCGGGGGGTGTTCGGCTCATCCCTAATACTGATAACAAGTTCAAACAGGTGCCATTAATACAGGTAATGAGTGGAGGATAGAGGAGCCTCTTAAAGAAGAAGATACAGGTCTGTGAGAGCCAGAAATCTTTCTTGTTTGTAGGTGACCAAATACTTATTTTCCACCATAATTTGCAAATAAATTCTTTCAAAAATCAGACATGTGATTGTCTGGATTTGTTTCCACATTTTGTCTCTCATAGTTGAGGTATACCTATGATGACAATTACAGGCCTCTCTCATCTTTTTAAGAGGGAGAACTTGCACAATTGGTGGCTGACTAAATACTTTTTTGTCCCACTGTACTTGTAATCGAACAGGGAATCCAAAAACCCTTGGTGAAAACCCAACTCCAGGAGCCAGGCTGCCGCCCAATCTGGGTACCTATGTAGGAAAGAAAGCATCCTTTCCACCATCACCGGAGTCGTCCCTTTTACCCAAAGCATTGCTGGGACGGCGAGACAGCGTGTGACTGCCTCCACAACCGGAGCACTCGTGTTTGAAATGAAGACCTCTTGAACCCCCTATAGGGAAAGAAAGCCTTGACTGATGGGGGCATGGCCAGGTGCTGGACAATTTCTATGGTCACTAAGGATTGGTCAAACTATGGGGGATGGGCTGGGCCTGAGTTCAGAAAACGTATTGCCCCGGGGAATTATGGGCCTTTTAGAAGAACGTGGCTGGAAGAGCTGAAGACACTGTCTCTGTGCCATGGACACTGATCTTCTGCTGGCCAGGGTCCATGAGCTTGCATCCAGGGCCCGGAGGTGTGCCCCCCCACCTTCTCGTTTGAGCCCCTGCCCCTACACTTCAGCCGGTTCCTCTGGAGCCACTGGCGTGTTGGGTGCCGCCTCTTCCCCTCCCAGGGTGCATAGATCCGCGGCCCGTCCACCCGGTGGGCTCCCCCCCGCCAGTGGATGCCGCGGTCTGAGCCTCCTCCCACCCTGCTCGCTCGGGCTCCACCGGCTGCTTCTCCCACTGTGTGCCCCCTGAGCCTGGCCGGGCAGGAGCTGCTGTGCTTCCAGCCTCCATGCAACATCCGGTGGTGACCGCCACTGGCATTCCTGGGTCCGCCCCCGCTCCCCCGGCGCTCAGCGGGGCGGGGGGCTAGGGGGGGTGGGGGGTTACATGTAGGTCCTCCCGGGGGTCTGCTGCTCGCTCTGCCCATACATCTGCACAGCAGCGGACCTGTCACAGCCTGCAGCTCCTTCTCTCCCTGTGCCCAGCAGGGTGGGAGATTCAAATGTGCAACCAGTGCATCCTGCCTTAAATATGACACTTGCTCAGCTGCATCCCCCTGCGCCCGGCTGGGTGGGGGATTGCCGAGCTCCACCTGCTGCTCACCCCTTGCTGAATTCTGCCTACCCGCATCTCCCTGTGCCCAGCTGGGCAAGAGCTGGCCAATCTTCACCTGCCGCTCACCCTGTGCCTCTGAATTCTGCCTACCAGCATCTCCCTGTCCCCAGCTTGGTGGGAGATTTACGCCTTCTGCCTGCCACCACAGCCTTGCCCCTGTTTGCTGCTCGGCCCCATCTCCCTGTGCCCGGCAGGGCGGGAGATTCCCACGCCACCCCCAGGATGTTGGCTGCACCTGCAATGGGTCATCCATCTGGAGTCTCCAGTCGCCCTTGTTGCTGCACGGCTGCTGTCCCCGGCCACCCAGGCTTATCAGGGTCGGTGACCGGACCTCCACCCCTGGATCTCTCCTTCCGTCATCATCTTGCTCGCCAGCTGCCACCATTCCTCGAAGAGATGGATGTCGCGGGCCTCTGCAGGCCCCTCCCACAGATGATCCTGCGCCGGGCGTTACTCCTGGATCTACTGCTTGGGGTAGGTCCAGTGACTCTGCCATATTGGGCCCGCCAGACGAATGCATATTCACGGTTGTAAAATCGGTCTTGTCCCGCATGGGCATGCCAGGTCCAGCAGTTAGTTCGGGCTCTGTTTCAGGTGGCGCTCTGTGGGCGGTTTCGTCCACCGGCATGCACCTGTCAGAAGATGTCAAGAATAGGATCTGGTGTTGCGAATTTATTGATTTTCTCGCGCTAGTCCCTCCTGACAGGGGGACGATCGACAAATCTCATTGGGTTGATGCGCAGGGCAACAAATCGAAACAGCATCCTAGGATGTTCGGAAACTGGCTGCAGGAGTCCTGTGCTTACGCCGGAGTGCTTTGTGAGCGATTCCTGGAGTTGGCTTCATCTCTCTTTTGCTACCTGGATCTTATTTGGGGTGCCTATAAAGTTTACGGGGGTCAGTGTTGGTTTCACTACAACACCCAGTTTCGCCAAAAGATGGCGGCACAAAAGGAATTTTGTTTTGATTGCCAGGATGGTAGACTGCGGTTATTGCTCATGTGCCCCCACAGGCCTTCGTCCTTTCAGTCCCCAGCCAGCGCTCTCTCCGTAGCGCCGGCTGCCCCCAAAAGGGTATATGCTGGCTGTTCAATGAGAGCCACTGCAAGTCGTACACCGTGTGCCGTTTTAAGCACGAGTGCTCGCTTTGCAGGGGGCTCACCCACCCAGTCAGTGTTTCCAGGCGGGAAAGCAACCACTTTCCAGGATGGGGGCCAAGCCTGACCTTTCTAAACTGGAGGACGCCAGTGAACATCTTAGAGATGCTTCCCTGGCTAGACCAGGACCCCTTTCATAGGGAGGCCTTGATCTTGAGGGACAGTTTGGACCGTGGTTTTTTGGATCCACTTCACTCCTTCCGATGAGCCTACCATGGCAACTAATTTAAAGCCCACTGTTCAATTCAAGTCCCTCGTGGCTGAGAAGCTTCAGAAGGAACTGGATTTGGGGCATATGGCGGGCCCGTTTGATCTTCCCCCTTTCCACAATATGAGGGTTTCCCCCCTCGGTGTGGACCCCAAAAATGCAAAGGGCAAATTCTGCCTTATCCACCATCTTTCCTATCCTTCTGGCTCCTCGGACAATGACGGCATTGATAAGGAGGAATCTAGGGTCCATTACGCCTCTTTCGACAAGGCGCTTCAATTGATCAGGGTTGCTGGTCAGTCAGCTTTGCTGGCTAAGGCAGACATTGAGTCCGACTTCCGCCTTCTCCCAGTCCACCCGGAATGTTTCCACCTGCTGGGCTGCTACTTCCAAGGAAGCTACTTCTTTGACATGTGCTTTCCCATGGGCTGTGCCATTTCGTGTTATTTCTTTGAGCTCTTCAGTAGCTTCCTTGAATGGGTAGTTGTCCGGTTGGCTGGTTTCCATTCCCTATTGCATTACTTGGATGACTTCCTCTTCATTGGCCCAGCTGACAGCGGTCAGTGCCAGCGGCTCCTTTCTCCTTTTTATAGGACACTTGCGAGCGGTTTTCCATCCCGCTGTCAGCTGGATGGGCATAGAAATAAACACAGTAGCGATGGTTTTTCGGTTGCCCAGTGACAAACTGGCTAGGCTTCTCTCCCTGGTCCAGTTAGCAAAAGGGGCTAGAAAGCTGCATTTGAAACAGTTTCAGTCCTTGCTGGGTAACCTGTTTTTTGCCTGTAGAGTCATCTGCATGGGGAGGGCATTCTGTAGACGTTTGGCGTGGGCCATGAAGTAATGTCTCTCCCACGCCAGGCCACCTCCCTGACAAGAGCCGCGCCAGTGAGCCTGGTGGCTCCCCGTCAGGGGGGTTCCCATTGTGGCGCTGAGCTCCGCGCGCCGAAACCTCTGAGCACGCCGGCCACTCAGCTCCCCAGCGGCCAAACTCTCTCCCTGAGAAAGAGAGGATATCTGCTGCTGCAGCCAGTCTGTGCCCTTTGAGGCAGAATCCGCTCGCGGCTGGGCCAAGAAACCAGCCATATCAGCAATAGCAGCTACTCACAGTAAAGAAGCTGCTTTTTCGTTCGATGATCTCCGAATGATCACCGAACACTTGGCACCTCCCTTCCTAGTCCTGCAAACTCCTCTTGGCCACCCCCACCTAACTGAATGTATCCAAAACAGCAGGTTCACCCCTTGTGTCATTATGCCCTGCTACCCTTTCATGCCCGTCCTATGCTTATTTTCTCTGTCTTTTGCTATGGTGTTCTCTTTCATGAGGCACTATAGGATAGACCCAGGAGCTCTAACCTCTGTAGATTTCGGAAGAAGGACAATTGAATCAGGTTTTGTTTTGTCTAAATAAATCTTTTTTCTAAGCATTACCCACCCATCTCAGCTAGTTATTTATTACTAGTATGCTGCCATGGATGCACCAGGAAAACTGAAAATTGTTTCATACTTACCATAATTTTCCTTTCCTGGTGCATATCCATGGCAGCATATACACCCTCTCTCGGTATTCTATATTATGGAGAATAATGGGGGAGTCACTAACCTTTTCTTTTATGATATTCACTGTCCTGTGGGCAGACCCTATCACTAGTATGCTGCCATGAATATGCACCAAGAAAACAAAATTACAGTAAGTATGAAACAATTTTCCGCTTTTTTTTTTTTTTTTCATTTTGGATAGAGCAAGGGAGGATTATAACTGCTGTCAGATTTTTTTCACCATCTGTTTCCCATTGCAGAGATTTACCTTTACTTCCTGTCCCATAGCCAAACAGGAAGTGAGAGGAAATCCCTGCAAATTAAGGGAATTCCTTGGGGGGTGGTCACCCGAATTAGCATCCCCATTGGAAGATTTCCCCTCTATAACTTTAGGAGACAACCCAAAATTTGGGCTTTTCTTTTACTTTCATTTTCAATGATAATGGTAAACAGGACCAATAGAGAGGGTGAATCTCCCTAATGGGGGCACAGACAACAATAAAAACTGACAGGTGTTCTAATCCCTCTCCACTCTATCCAAAACTAAAAAAAAAAAGTTTTGCCTTTAGTTATACTTTAACTCCTAACCCTTAAAAAAATAAAATAATAACTAAACACCCTAACTCCAAATACATGAATAAATTATTATTATTATTACTATTATTATTAATAATACTACTACTACTACTACTACTACTACTACTACTACTAATAATAATAATAATGTTTTGTTCTGGCTTGGGTATTGATGTATTATTATTTTATTATTATAATTATTATTATTATTTATTATTTTATTAATAATAATAATTTATTATTTTTTTTAAGATTAGGGGTTAATTATTTATCTATTATTACATATAATTAATTTCTTTTATTTATTATTTGTTTACGATGATTTTTAGTTATTTGTGTAGTTATTTTACATTTATTTATTCATATCTTATTACTATTTTTTTTTAAATGTTTTAATTTGAGCAGAAAATCACGCAAAAACGTGACAAAACGAGCAAACGTGCACAAAAACAAACAAATGTTGCATTTCCATAAATTTCTATGGCAATAAAAAGGCACCAAAAATGTTCAAATCTGCCCGGTTCAAGCTACAAAAAAAGCTGCAGAACATTTTTGACTTCAGGCGATTTGTAGTGAAGAATTGATTTTTTTCTCCTTCAGCGTTTTGGAGCTTCAAGTTCCAAAACGCTGAGGTGTGAATGGGGCCTTACAGTCAGATTCTCTCAATTCTGTAGGTACCGTATAGCTTTCCATCCATATGTGGCACATTGAATATTATTATTCTTATACAGAATTTATATAACACCAATAGCTTGGGCAGCACTTTACAAAGTTAGTATAGTTAAAATACAATGCAAGAGGAGGGATCTGCTCTTAAGAGCTTTCAATCTAAAAGGATAAATCAGCATTGCCTACTACTACTACTGCTCATCCCCCAAGAGTTGTGAATGTTAATAATGAGAAATTCTTCCCATGGGGTGAAATGTAAATTATCTATCATCTCCTAATATTATCCATTTCAGCAGATTGTGCAATGGGACTCGCTTCCTGCCGCTCAGTGACGCTTGTTTATTTAGTGCCGGGGGAATGAGCGCTCACAATAGTCTAACAGCTGCTTAAAGTAAACAGCGGCTTTGTCAGCTTATTTGTTATGATGGATGGTAAACAGTAAAGTGAGACCTCTTTATAGCCTTTCATTGGCATAAACAGCCACTTACCCAAATCCCTGCCACCAAGTAACACGCTAATGACACAGCTCTGTACTGGTATTAGGTACGGTGGAGATATATGTTGTTTACAGGTGTAATATTGACACAGAAACATTTTGTCTGATTTTATACACATATTTTTCTGCAGAAACTTTTATATATTGTGTAACCTTAAGAAATGACACTTTGCTACTATGTAAAGTAGTGAGTGTACAGCTTGTATAACAGTGTAAATTTGCTGTCCCCTCAAAATAACTCAACACACAGCCATTAATGTCTAAACCGCTGGCAACAAAAGTCAGTACACCCCTAAGTGAAAATGTCCAAATTGGGCCCAAAGAGTCAATATTTTGGGTGGCCACCATTATTTTCCAGCATTGGCTTAACCCTCTTGGGCATGGAGTTCACCAGAGCTTCACAGGTTGCCACTGGAGTCCTCTTCCACTCCTCCATGATGACATCACCGAGCTGGTGGATGTTAGAGACCTTGCGCTCCTCCACCCTCCGCTTAAGGATGCCTAACAGGTGCTCAATAGGTTTTAGGTCTGAAGACATGCTTGGCCAGTCCATCACCTTTACCCTCAGCTTCTTTAGCAAGGCAGTGGTCGTCTTGGAGGTGTGTTTGGGACTGTTGTCATGTTGGAATACTGCCCTGCGGCCCAGTCTCCGAAGGGAAGGGATCATGCTCTGCTTCAGCATGTCACAGTACATGTTGGCATTCATGGTTCCCTCAATAAATGGTAGCTCCCCAGTGCTGGCAGCACTCATGCAGCCCCAGACCATGACACTCCCACCACCATGCTTGACTGTAGGCAAAACACACTTGTCTTTGTACTCCTCACCTGGTTGCCGCCACACACGCTTGAGACCATCTGAACCAGTTTATCTTGGTCTCATCAGATCACAGGACATGGTTCCAGTAATCCATGTCCTTAGTCTGCTTGTCTTCAGCAAACTGTTTGCGGGCTTTCTTGTGCATCATCTTTAGAAGAGTCTTCCTTCTGGGACAACAGCCATGCAGACCAATTTGATGCAGTGTGCGGTGTATGGTCTGAGCACTGAAAGGCTGACACCCCACCCATTCAACCTCTGCAGCAATGCTGGCAGCACTCATACGTCTATTTCCCAAAGACAACCATATCCGGATATGACGCTAAGCACGTGCACTCAACTTCTTTGTTGACCATGGCAAGGCTTGTTCTGAGTGGAACCTGTCCTGTTAAACTACTTGACCACCGTGCTGCAGCTCAGTTTCAGGGTCTTGGCAATCTTCTTATAGTCTAGGCCATCTTTATGTAGAGCAACCATTTTTTTTTCAGATCCTCAGAGTTCTTTGCCATGAGGTGCCATGTTGAACTTCCAGTGATCAGTATGAGAGAATGAGAGCCATAACACCAAATTTAACACACCTGCTCCCCATTCACACCTGAGACCTTGTAACACTAACGAGTCACATGACACCAGGGAGGAAAAATGGCTAATTGGGCCCAATTTGGACATTTTCACTTAGGGGTGTACTCACTTTTGTTGCCAGCGGTTAAGACATTAATAGCTGTGTGTTGAGTTATTATGAGGGGACAGCAAATTTACACTGTTATACAAGCTGTACACTCACTACTTTACATTGTAGCAAAGTGTCATTTTTTCAGTGTTGTCACAAGAAAAGATGTAATAAAATATTTACAAAAATGTGAGGGGTGTACTCACTTTTGTGAGAGACTTTATATATATATTGTGTGTGTGTATATATATATATATATATATATATATATATATATATATATATATATATATATATATATATATATTATAACAGTAATATTGTATTTTGAAAAGGGACTTTGCTACCTAAGAAAAATTAAATGTATCATTTCCAATACTTGTCCCTAAAAGAAAGCATACTTACCAGTACATGGAGTCCAGCGTTGTCTTCCTGGCATTTATAGTCAGGGCTTTTTTTTAGCAGGAATGCAGGGGAACGCAGTTCTGGTACCTCCACCACTAAATGTACGTAATGGCAAGGGGTGTTGGTGTGCTGGAGGGTCTATTGTTGCTGGCTGCTGGGGGATTTATTGTTGCTTGGGGGATCTATTGTTGCGGGGTGGGGGGTCTATTGTTGCTGGAGAGGTCTATCATTGCTGGGTGGGATCTACTGTTAAGGGAGAGGTCTATTGTTGCTGGGTGGGATCTACTGTTAAGGGAGAGGTCTATTGTTGCTGGCTGCTGGAGAGTCTATTGATGCTGGTTACTGGGAGTTTTATTGTTGCTGGCAGGGCGGGTGTCTATGGTTGGTGGTATTTTGTTTGCTAAATGCTTGCTAGGGGGGTATTTTGTTGCTGGGAGGATCTATTGTTGCTAGGGGGTCTAATATTTCTAGAGGTTTATTGTTGCTGGTGGGATCTATTGTTGCTGGCTGCAGGGGATCTATTTTACTGCTTTTTTATCAGTACTAAATGCAATAAAAATTACACAGTACCACCAAATGATACTTGGTTCTGTATTTTATAAGGGGTACTACTGGGAGGTGGGTAGGGGGTGGAACCAAGAGACAGTGCTTGGAGGTAGGTAGAGGGCGGAGACAAGGGATGACTTGAAAGGGGGGAGTACCTGCACCTTATTCTCAGAAAGGAAGCCCTGTCTATAGTTCTTCTGTAAATAAAGATATACAGAAAGAAGAGCATATTTATAATTGGCTTTAAAGGTCCAATTCAGGTCTTGGTATTTATTACCGTAATATGTAATACGTAATAATACGTAATATGTAATACCGTAATAAGGCTGCATACATAATGAAACATTGGTGTCAGTAGAAGGAATCATGCTCCCTCATTGGTGTCAGTTGAAGGGATAGTGCTCTATCAAACAGGTGCACAGCTAGGTTCAATAATGCAAAACAGGATCAGAATGGCAAGCAGCATGCATACACTGCAGTAAAATGAAAGCTGCACAAACATGGACGCTTCACAGCAATGTCACTGTAAACCACAGAATAGGCTCTATAATTCTCTATAGCAACAATAAGCTTGGCAGGGAGGCGATCAGCCTGTGGCACTGCTAGTTGAGAATCACTAATTATGTAAAACAGTCCAGAACATAAAGAGCTAAGTGGGATTATGCTCATAAGCAGCATCCCTCCCAGTGAAGTCCAGGATAGCTCTGGTAACACTGGCGAACATCTGGAGGCATCCAAGACCCAAGGACACAGGAGGCCACCCTGCTGTAGCTTGAGTACTCTGATAGCAATTGGGGAGGGGCTCCCCATAGTAATTGGATCTTTCAAAAAAGCAATATTCCAAGCTTCTGTTGGTTCTGACAGTAGAGAGCCACTCCCCTGGCTACAGATCACTTACCCAGCTACCTCTGCCTCATCAGGTAAGGCCTTTATGGGCTGCTGAAGAACTTAACTTGCTTGAGAGTGTCCAGGAACCCAGGAAGTTGTGGTAAAATGAAGTGGCATGTATTTATACATGATGAGTAAATGGGCATTCAGCTACACAGTGAAGTAGTGCATTTCCATGGGATTTGGGATTTTTAACTTTACCAGAATCCTGCAAGAAGGCTCAGTGACTTCACCCTCACCTAAGGAAAAGTAGATCTGAGTCGTCAGACTCTTTTATGCACCGAGTAAATTATGGTGGTGAGAATTGATGGATTAACCTTGGCAGTTCTACAACAAGATAGATGTCCCCCAGGAAAAAGGGGCCATCCAAATTGAGGAATACACCTCAAAACTGAGAACAAAGTGTCAAACATACGTCTTATGAGTCCATGACACTATATTGCCGAAAATAATTTGATAACAGAAGAAAAAGCCAAATACAATGCGCTACGGGAGCCAACAAATCCTCCTTCATCAGGGCTGAAACAAAATACATCAATAAGCATAATTTTATGGTTGATGATAAATTTCTTTCAGCTCTGGTGAAGGAGGAGTTTTTGGCCATAAAAATGCTCTGGCTTCCCCTTCTTCTGGCAAAGTTTACTGGACTTGAAAGATGTACATTTGGCGCTCTGCTCTCAGTTTTGATGTGGTTAGCCTCACTTATGCCATGTACACACGATCGGACTTTTCAGCTACAAAAGTTGGACAGCCTGTCAGACAGACTTTCGACAGACTTTCGACAGACTTTTGGTGGACTTTCGACAGACTTTCTAATGACCGGACTTGCCTACACACGATCACACCAAAGTCCGACGGATTCGTACGTGATGACGTACACCAGACTAAAATAAGGAAGTTGATAGCCAGTAGCCAATAGCTGCCCTAGCGTCGGTTTTTGTCCGTCAGACTAGCATACAGACGAACGGATTTCTGGGTCTGGCGGAGTTACGACGTAAAGATTTGAAGCATGTTCCAAATCTAAAGTCCATCAGATTTGCAACTGGAAAGGTCCGCTGAAGGTTCGGTGAAGCCCACACACGGTCGGATTGTTCGCCGGATTTGGTCCGTCGGCGTCCGTCAGACCAGTCCGGTCGAAAAGTCAGACCGTGTGTAAGCCCCATTAGACAAGCTTGCTAGAAGTCTGCTTAAAGGTATTTCTTAATTTGCCTTTAAATTTTTATGTCTTTTATTGTACTTGTTTAACCAGTAGGTAAGGGGTTCCCAGACAAGTGTACTTTGCATTTCCATGAAAGGTCAATTTTAACAAAGTGAAATGAAATCAAAGGCAGGCAGGCTTACAGCTTGTGAAACCCCAAAATTCAGTATCTCAGAAAATTAGAATATTACATAAGAGTGATAAGACCAACAGAAATGTTAGCTTACTGAAAAGTATGTCCATGTACAGTATAGTATGCACTCAATACTTGGTCGGGGATCCTTTTGCATGAATTACTGCACCAATGCAGCGTGGCAGGGAGATGATCAGCCTGTGGCACTGCTAAGGTGTAATGGAAGCCCAGGTTGCTTTGATAGCGGCCTTCAGCTCGTCTGCATTGTTGGGTCTGGTGTCTCTCATGTTCTTCTTGACAATACCCCACAGATTCTCTATGGGTTTTAGGTCAGGCAAGTTTGCTGGCCAATCAAACACAGTGATACCAGGATCAATAAACCAGGTACTGGTACTTTTGGCAGTGTTATGCAAGTGCCAAGTCCTGCTGGAAAATCAAATCAGCATCTCCATAAAGCTTGTCAGCAGAGGGAAGCATGAAGTGCTCTAGATTTTCCTGGTAGAGGGCTGCGCTGACTTGATAAAACACAGTGGACCAACACCAGCAGATGACATGGCTCCCCAAATCATCACTGACTGTGGAAACTTCACACTGGACCTCATGTAACTTGGATTCTGTGCCTCTCCACTCTTCCTCTAGACTCTGGGACCTTGATTTCTAAATGAAATGCAAAGAGGACTTTGAACCACTGAGCAACAGTCCAGTCCTTTCTCCTTATCCCGGGTAAGATGCTTCTGACATTGTCTCTGGTTCAGGAGTGGCTTGACACAAGGAATGTGACAGTTGTAGCCCATGTCCTGGATAGATCTGTGCGTGGTAGCTCTAGAAGCACTGACACCAGCCATAGTCCACTCCTTGTGATTCTCCCCCGAATTCATGAATGGCCTTTGCTGCACAATCCTCTCAAGGCTGCGGTTATCCCTATTGCTTGTGCACCTTTTTCTACCACACTTTTTCCTTCCACTCAACTTTCCATTAATATGCCTGGATACAGCACTCTGTGAACAGCCAGCTTCTTTACCAATGACCTTTTGTGACTTACCGGACCTTGTGGAGGGTGTCAATGACTGTCTTCTGGACAACTGTCAAGTCAGCAGTCTTCCCCATGATTGTGCAACCTACTGAACCAGACTGAGAGACAATTTAAAGGTGTGTGCTTTGAGTTAATTAGCTGATTAGAGCGTGACACCATGAGTCTACAATATTGAACCTTTTTTTTACAATATTCAAATTTTCTGAGATACTGAATTTTGAGTTTTCACTATCTGTAAGTCATAATCATCAAAATTGAAAGAAAGGAATGCTTGAAATATATCTCCCTGCATGTAATGAATCTGTGTAATATATGAGTTTCACTTTTTGAATTGAATTACTTAAATAAATTAACTTTTTAATGAAATTCTAATTTTTTGAGATGCACCTGTAGTGCAGAGTTGTGCTTTTTCTATGCATTTCTTTTTTAAACTGAATGGACTGTTTTACAAGGGAAGGGTTCACATATACTTTAAACCCCAGATGGGTGAAACGTGCCAAAGGTGAAGATCACAGGTAGGGTGACTAATGGATCTTTCCACATGAAGCATAAAATTTAAACTAAACTAAGTGTGTGCGTCCTCTGTGAATTAAAAACCTTATCAGCTGTCAGCTTGTAGTTCTCAATGAATTACCACAGTGCTGTGAGTGCTGTGGTAGTTCATTGATTCCTCCTATCAGCATGTATCGGCTTGCTTGTACGAGATACAAGCACACAGATACAGTGACAGATCTGCAGAAGAATGATAATCAATAAAAAATACTTTACTATATGTGAAAGAAGGGAGTGAGGATTGCACAGTGCAACGCTTGAAACACTATAATTTAAAGCGGAGTTCCACCTATTTTTTTTTTTAAATCAGCAACTACAAATACTGTAGCTGCCGACTTTTAAAATAAGGACACTTACCTGTCCAGGGCGCCCGCAATGTCGGCACCCGAAGCCGACCCGTCCCTCGGCTTTTGGGTGGAGGCGCCCCCATCTTCGGTAAGGTAATCAGGAAGTGAAGCCTTGCAGCTTCACTTCCTGGTTCCTTACTGCGCATGCATGACTCGCGCTCCACAATCCCACTGGTCCCTGCTGTCTTCTGGGACCTGTGTGTCTCCCAGAAGACAGCGGGGGAGGGGGCGAAGAAGGCGCCGGAAGTGACGTAGGTACCCGCGGGTGGCTCGGCTACCTATGCCCGGAAGTGGAAGCAAAATACCAGTATTAGACAGGTATCTGCTCCCCCCTCCCCCCTGAAAGGTGCCAAATGTGACACCGGAGGGGGGGAGGATTCCGAAAAACGGAAGTTCCATTTTTAAGAACAGCTGCAACCATTTTTAGTGAACTCAAACACTAAAGTGAAGAATGAAATAGGATGTGAATGGTGAGCTTATTCTAATCACCTTTAATGTCAAAACATGCCATAAGCCAATCATATATATGACAATCAAAATAGTGCAATATAAGTAAAAAATAAATTCGCAAAAAGATGCAAAAAATATATATATTACAAAGAATATGAAAATATATACAAAAATATACAAAGTGTCCAAGTAATGAAAAATCCAATATGCACACCGTGCTTGGAATAATCAAATAGACAATCCTTCCAAAGTAGGGCTGTAAATGCTAGCAAAAATTTAAATAGTTTTCTGCAGTTCAAATAGCTAAAAAAAACAAGAGAAGAGAAGGGGGGCTGCTCCACACCTTCAGAAGAAATGGCCGCTCACCTCAGAGTTGGTCAAACAGTGCTCATACGTTGACATAAGATCGCTAAGGATGAATCTTCTCCAATACCTATGACACTGCTCCCGAGCATGATCCAGGTCTCTGGGTCACTTATCCTCCTACAGGGATTTTGGTTTGCAACACTTGTCTCCCAAAAACATACTTGTCTCCCAAAAAGATATTACTCAAAGTAAAGGGAAAAAACAATCATAGCGCAATACTGCTGATAAAACACAGCATTTATATAGAGCTAAAATCTGCTCACATTTAGCAAACTTAAAAAACGCATAGAACAATAGGAATGAGATGAATCGCCTCCTGCTGATCGCTGGTGCAATGCTTTATAGGTTTCTGCAACAACAAATTAGTAATTGGAAATTTTTTTACCTGCAAAAAAAATGTGCATTTATAATTTTTTTGTCAAAGGGTGAACTTATACTTTAATATTGCTTGATCCATTGTAGTCCTAACATTATTAATTAGAAAAGCTTACCATAATTAATGAAAATACAAAGTCTGCTTATCTGGGAGCTCCTTTAACCCTCTGGTTAAAGAAACTCACTAAAGCAAGGTATACACGTATCAAAATTCTGCTGGTTGAGCAGGAACTGGCCGAATTTCGATGTGTCTGTATCCCTCTTCCCTTCCAGTTCAATAGAAACCGAGGAACGGGGGGAATCCCTGCTGTCAGAATGCAATAGTGCAATGGGAGAGATTCCTGCATCCGTACTGCAGGCTGAACGAAACAAAAGGGGGTTGGTTTACTAAAACTGGAGAGTGCAAAATCTGGTGCAGCTCTGCCCGGTAGCCTATGTAGTTTCTATGCAGAGCTGCACCAGATATTGCACTCTCCAGTTTCCAAAACCTAACTGTCTGTGTATACCCATTAAAAAAAAAAAGTTCGAAAGACAAATGTAAAAATATTAACCTTTCAGCCTTCTTCTGAAGGGCTTGCCTAAGTGGGGCTAACCACATCAAAACTAAGAGCAGAGTGCCAAAAGTATGTCTTATCAGTCCATGATACTTTAACAGGAATAATAGGAATCCAGTGTGTTTTGTGAGCAAAAAAAAAATGCTCAATATTGTTTGGTGTATATTAGCAGAGTTGAGTTCTAGAGCTGTGCCTGTACCTGAGGTGGAAAGAGGAGATCTAAGCGTGGGCATTTGGAGTGGTATCGGTTCTATGATAATTGTTAAAAGGACTATAGTGCATTTCAGGTTAACTTTATACACATATTCAAATTTATATATAGGAAGTTAAAACAATGGGTTTCTAAATATAGGTTCCCATACCTGCTTATAGTAGATGTTTGGAAAGACTTAATTGAAGCATAATACTCTTCAAAAGAATCCCAGCTGAGCCAGGACTGGTGGCTGCCTATTGCCAATCTCTTTACTGATGTAACACAACCCCAGTGCTTGAGAAGCCAGTCCAAGCATTAAACACCACAAATGTCTTTGGTGATAGAAGAAGTAAAGTGAGATCATAGTGGAGGTGCAAGGTGAGATTTTAGACAGCCAGGACTTCTATTTGAAGCTGTTTCAGAAGCCAGCTTGGGTCTTTGATCTACACATCACATGCAGCTGATTCATAGATCTGGATGGTCATTTGAGGAGAGTTTGGGATGCAAGATAGAACTTGGAGTGTTTCTCTGATTCATTCATGTTACGCAGGGAATCTCTAATCACTGTGGGCCTTATTTGATCTCTTACTAATTGGTGCCATTGTGAATCTAAGTAAACAGTTTAGTCCAGAGGTTTCCCTGAATTTTGGTTCAGTGCTTCTTCTCTGAAAAGAGAACTTCATTTAACTGTTCACAAACAATGCAGGTGTACCAAAACTTTCACCTTGTATTATAAGGATAAGGGTAATTTTAATGTCATTCCAAAATCATGTTATACATTAAAGGAACAAAATAAGGTAATCAGGTCCCACGGACAATTATAAAAACAAGACAAACAAATAAAGAAAACAAAGGGTATTTAAACAAAATTATACATTTAAAAGTGTAAAGACAAGTAATAATAATATTAAATGCACACCAATATGTTCAATGTGACAACTACATGAAAAAGCAGCAGAATGCTTAATAAGATTGCAAAAGTTTATGGAAATAATGCAAATATAAAAATAAAAGTGTAAAAATAAATAATAATAAAGATAAATAATAATAATATTAAATAATAATATTATAATATTAAATATATCTAAGCATAAAGATAAATGTGTAAAGATAAGTTGTAATAAATCTAAACTATAATAAAGATAAATCATATAAATATTATTTTTATTTCTCTTTTCCCAATAAAGTTTTTATTGAAGGAAATAATAGCAAATTACAATATCATCATGTAAACAATATGTAAATACAAAACGGTATTTGGAATAGATATGTGATCTATGACTTATGCATATAAAACAAAACAGCATGAACATTAATCGGTCTTAATATCCAATGAGGATTCAATAATAAATTAAGCAAAATTACATTAGAGATAACCTTTTATCTTATGTCATCGAAGAAAATGGGGATGTGTCCTTATAGTTGGTTAATTGTTTGAGTGGTTGCATGGGGTGTGAGTCCAGGCCGTGTATTGTGTCGCCAAATTAGGTTTCTATCAGGAACAACGAGATGATATTAGATATTAGGACACACAGTAAGCCTAAAGACTAAGCTAAGGTGTTTTAAGGATGTACGAGTAGAGGAGGGTAGGAGGAGGGAAGAGAATATAGGGGGGAGGTGAAGGGTAGAGAGTAGGGATGAGCCGAACACCCCCCGGTTCGGTTCGCACCAGAACCTGCGAACGGACCGAAAGTTCGCACGAACGTTAGAACCCCATTGACGTCTATGGGACTCGAACGTTCGAAATCAAAAGTGCTCATTTTAAAGGCTAATTTGCATGGTATTGTCCTAAAAAGGGTTTGGGGACCTGGGTCCTACCCCAGGGGACATGTATCAATGCAAAAAAAACTTTTAAAAACGGCCGTTTTTTCGGGAGCAGTGATTTTAATGATGCTTAAAGTAAAAAAAAAAAAAAGTGAAATATTCCTTTAAATATCGTACCTGAGGGGTGTCTATAGTATGCCTGTAAAGTGGCGCATGTTTCCCGTGTTTAGAACAGTCCATGCACCAAATGTCATTTTTAAAGGAAAAAATCTCATTTAAAACTGCTTGCGGGTTTAATGTAATGTCGGGTCCTGGCAATATGGATGAAAATCAGTGAGACAAACGGCATGGGTACCCCCCAGTCCATTACCAAGCCCTTTGGGTCTTGTATGGATATTAAGGGGAACCCTGCACCCAAATTAAAATAAGGAAAGGTGTGGGGCCACCAGGCCCTATATACTCTGAACAGCAGTATACAGGCTGTAGGTTTGTTGTTAAGTAGAATCTCTTTGTAATTTTGAATGGGTACATTTTTAACGTGTTTAGCTCCAGCCAAAAAATCTTTTTTTAAACTTTTTGGAAAACATAGGGAAGGGTTATCACCCCTGTGACATTTGTTTTGCTGTCTTTCCTCCTCTTCAGAAGATTTCACCTCACTTTTTGTCCCAATGGATTGGAAAGCATCAGTGGAAAGGAGAAATGTTTTTCCCATATTAACTCTTACAGGAGAGAATTTCCCTTCCTAGGGGTAGATTTATTCTCACTTCCTGTTGTCTCCTTCCGTTTGCAAGTAGGAGTCGTTTGTAAGTTAGTTGTTTGAAAGTAGGGTCCTGCCCTATATACTCAGCAGAAATTTGGGCCTTAGGTGTTGCTGTGGCCACAACACTGTAAGCCCTCACAGGGCTCTGCTGTGAAATATTAGATCAAGAATTGTAATTACATGCCCCTGTTGAACAGGAGCTGAAAAATTAGGCCTTAGGCACTGGTGCTGGTGCCACAACACTGCAACCCCTCACAGACACTCTAGTTGGAATGCAGGAACGAGCCCTGCTGCAAAGTATTGCATCAAAAATTGTAATTACACGCCCCTGTTAAACAAGGGCTGAAAAATTGGGCCTTAGGCACTGGTGCTGGTGCCACAACACTGCAACCCCTCACAGACACTCTAGTTGGAATGCAGGAACGAGCCCTGCTGCAAAGTATTACATCAAAAATCGTAATTACACGCCCCTGTTAAACAGGGGCTGAAAAATTGTGCCTTAGGCACTGGTGGTGGCACCCAGAACCAAAAATGTTCTTACAAGCTATCAGCGTGATGATTGAGGAGGAAGAGGATAATTACTCAGGGATAGTCACTCAGCATCAGCATAGGCAGTCTTTGAAGGGATCTGAGATTTCAAAAAAAATTATTCGGTTACATCAGCATCAGGTGCTTGGTAGCTGGTGGTGATCCAAGACTCATTCATTTTTATGAAGGTCAGTCGATCGACCGAGTCAGTGGACAGACGCACCCTGTGATCGGTTACCACGCCTCCAGCAGCACTGAATGTGCGTTCCGAAAGAACGCTGGATGCAGGACAGGCCAGTAGCTCAATTGCATACTGTGCAAGCTCTGGCCAGTGATCCATCCTCAAGACCCAGTAACCCAGAGGATTTTCAGTGGGAAAGGTGTCCAAGTCTGATCTTGCCCCTAGGTATTCCTGCACCATGTAAAACAGACGCTGGCGATGGTTGCTGGAACCGATCATACCTTGGGACTGCGGACCAAAAAATTGTCTGAACGCATCGGTCAGACGGCCACCTTCTCCACCGCTCCTTCTTTGACTGACCGAAGCCTCAGCAACACGTTGTCCAGAAACAGGAGTTTGTAACCTCCAAGTCTCTGGGAACGCGTTGCACAGACCTTTCTGCAAGGCCTCCCGAAGATGTTTCATCCTCTGCTCCCTCTGCGATGGCAAGATAAGGTCCGCAACCTTACCCTTGTAACGTGGATCAAGGAGGGTTGCCAGCCAGTATTGGTCCTTCTCCTTGATACCACGAATACGAGGATCCTTACGCAGGCTTTGCAGGATCAGGGAGGCCATGCAGCGTAGGTTTGCTGAGGCATTCGGTCCAGAGTCCTCTGGGTCACTAAGGACGACATGGTCCGCAGCCACCTCCTCCCAGCCACGTACAAGTCCATGTGTTTCTTGGGACTGATCCCTTAAAGACTGCTGCTGATGCTGAGTGCCAGGCTCCACCTCCATACTGACACAATCTTCCTCCTCCTCCTCTTCCTCCTCGTCCTCTTCCTGAGTGATCGGCGGGCACGCAGGAACACTGTCTGGATAAAGGGGGCCTTGAGAGCTAAGGAAGTCCTCCTCTTCCTGCCTCTGTTCTGCCTCAAGTGCCCTGTCCATTATTCCACGCAGCGTGTGCTCCAACAGGTGGACAAGGGGGACAGTGTCACTGATGCATGCACTGTCACTGCTCACCATTCTCGTGGCCTCCTCAAATGGTGACAGGACAGTGCATGCATCCCTGATCATGGCCCACTGGCGTGGGGAAAAAAAACCAAGCTCCCCTGACCCTGTCCTGGTGCCATAGTCGCACAGGTACTCATTGATGGCCCTCTGCTGCGTGTGCAGCCGCTGCAGCATGGCCAACGTTGAGTTCCACCTGGTGGGCATGTCACAGATTAGGCGGTTCTTGGGCAGGTTAAACTCCTTTTGGAGGTCCGTCAGCCGAGCACTGGCATTATATGACCGGCGGAAATGCACACAGACTTTCCTGGCCTGCCTCAGGACATCCTGTAAGCCCGGGTACCTGCCCAAGAACCGCTGCACCACCAAGTTAAGGACGTGAGCCAAACAGGGCACATGGGTCATTTGTCCCTGTCGGAGGGCAGAGAGGAGGTTGGTGCCATTGTCGCAAACCACCATTCCTGCCTTAAGTTGGCGTGGCATCAACCACCTCTGAACCTGCCCCTGCAGAGCTGACAGAACCTCTGCCCCAGTGTGGCTCCTGTCCCCCAAGCACACCAGCTCAAGCACCGCATGGCATCTTTTGGCCTGCGTACTTGCGTAGCCCCTTGAACGACTACGGAGCACCGCTGGTTCCGAGGAAGAGGCCATGGAGGAAGAAGAAGAGGAGGGGGTGGAGGAGAGAGGTGTGTCACAATCATTAGCATTTTGGAAGCGTGGTGGCGGAACAACCTCCAACACTACTGCACCTTGTCCTGCATCCTTCCCAGCTGCCAGCAGAGTCACCCAATGCGCCGTGAAACTTAGGTAACGTCCCTGTCCATGCCTGCTGGACCATGAGTCAGCGGTAATATGCACCTTACCGCTGACCGCCCTGTCCAGCGAGGCATGGACATTGCCTTCCACATGCTGGTAGAGAGCCGGAATCGCCTTCCGTGAGAAAAAGTGGCGCTTGGGTACCTGCCACTGAGGAACCGCACATTCCACAAACTCACGGAAGGGGGCAGAGTCTACCAACTGAAAAGGCAGCAGTTGAAGTGCTAGCAATTTTGCCAAGCTAGCATTCAACCGTTGGGCATGTGGATGGCTGGGAGCAAACTTCTTTCGGCGGTGCAGCAGCTGGGGCAGGGAAATTTGCCTGGTACAATCTGACGTCGGTGTACCAAAATCAGATTGCCCACAAGTACGTGGCTGTGACACACCTAATTCTACACCTTCATTCCTCTCAGTGCAGGTCTCAGAGAGGACTGAAGGTCTAGTGGGGTTGGAAATCTCAGCTGATGAGGAGCAAGCAGAGGTCCTCTTTGTTCTTTGGTGTGGGTCTTTTAGATACGCTTGCCAACGAACTGCATGGCAGGTCAACATATGTCTGGTCAAGCATGTGGTACCCAAGCGGGAGATGTTTTGGCCACGCGAGATACGCTTGAGACATATGTTGCAAATAGCAGCGGTGCGATCTGATGCACTCGTCTCAAAAAAGGCCCACACCAAAGAACTTTTTGAATAACGCGCAGAGACTGCAGCGCCCTGCACATGTGGAGCTTTTGGGGTGTGATGCAGTCAATGTGCTGCCCTTAGGCTGGCCCCTGGAGGGCATCCTGCCTCGTTGGTGATGTGCCGCCTCCTCCTCCTCCTCCTCTCTCCTATCAGGCACCCACGTTGAGTCAGTGACCTCATCATCCCCTCCCTCCTCATCACTGGAGCAAACCTGGCAGTATGCTGCAGCAGGGGGAGCATGACTGCCAGATTGCTGTCCTTCTTGGGCACCCCCTCTGTCCGTGCTCGTGTTACTGCCTTCATCGAGCTCAGTATCATCATCAGAGCCTTCCAAACGCTGGGCATCCTCCTGGAGCATGTACCCAACACTGTGGTCAAACAGTTCGAGGGACTCCTCAGGAGGACATGGTGGGGCTAGGGAAGGAGTCACTGATGACATTGAGCCGAGGGAAGAGGCCGCTGCTTTGCCAGACAAAGTACCCTGGGCATGGGTGAGAGAGGATGAGGAGGATGAGGACGGCTTGGTCATCCACTCGACCAAGTCTTCCGCATGTTGCGGCTCAACATGGCCAGCTGCCGAAAAAAAGGCCAAGCGTGTCCCATGGCCACGTGCTGATGAGGATGCACCGTCTCCACGACCAGTACTAGACACAGAGCCTGCTTGCCCTCTCTTATTGGCTTGTGACTGTCTGCCTCTCCTTCTTGGCCTTCCAGACATACTAATGGCCTGTAGCTGCACTAAGCTGGGATATATATATATATATATATATATATATATATATATATATATATGTACTGATACTGCAGCTAGCAAAATCAACTGCCTGCCTGTAGTATGAGAACACCACCAACCTTCTACAGGTAGCTTTAGCTGAACACTGTGAGGTGGACGCACCCCACTAACTTGTAGGTTTAGCAGAACACTGTGAGCAGGACGCACTGCACTAACTGTAAATAGTCTAGCTGCCTGACTGTGGTACTAATAGGATCAAAAGAACACCAGCAATTTTCTTCAGGTAGCTGTATTTACTGTAACAAGACAAGCCTGCCTGTCAGTAAGAAGATAACAGAAACGGATCTAGCTGAACACTGTGAGCAGGACGCACCCCACTAGCTTGTAGGTTTAGCTGAACACTGTGAGGTGGACGCACCCCACTAACTTGTAGGTTTAGCTGAACACTGTGAGCAGGACGCACCCCACTAACTTGTAGGTTTAGCAGAACACTGTGAGCAGGACGCACTGCACTAACTGTAAATAGTCTAGCTGCCTGACTGTGGTACTAATAGGATCAAAAGAACATCAGTAATTTTCTTTAAAATACTGTAACAAGACAAGCCTGCCTGTCAGTAAGAAGATAACAGGAACGGATCTAGCTGAACACTGTGAGCAGGACGCACCCCACTAGCTTGTAGGTTTAGCTGAACACTGTGAGGTGGACGCACCCCACTAACTTGTAGGTTTAGCTGAACACTGTGAGCAGGACGCACCCCACTAACTTGTAGGTTTAGCAGAACACTGTGAGCAGGACGCACTGCACTAACTGTAAATAGTCTAGCTGCCTGACTGTGGTACTAATAGGATCAAAAGAACACCAGCAATTTTCTTTAAAATACTGTAACAAGACAAGCCTGCCTGTCAGTAAGAAGATAACAGGAACGGATCTAGCTGAACACTGTGAGCAGGACGCACCCCACTAGCTTGTAGGTTTAGCTGAACACTGTGAGGTGGATGCACCCCACTAACTTGTAGGTTTAGCTGAACACTGTGAGCAGGACGCACCCCACTAACTTGTAGGTTTAGCAGAACACTGTGAGCAGGACGCACCCCACTAACTTGTAGGTTTAGCAGAACACTGTGAGCAGGACGCACCCCACTAACTTGTAGGTTTAGCAGAACACTGTGAGCAGGATGCACTGCACTAACTGTAAATAGTCTAGCTGCCTGACTGTGGTACTAATAGGATCAAAAGAACACCAGCAATTTTCTTCAGGTAGCTGTATTTACTGTAACAAGACAAGCCTGCCTGTTAGTAAGAAGATAACAGAAACGGATCTAGCTGAACACTGTGAGCAGGACGCACCCCACTAGCTTGTAGGTTTAGCTGAACACTGTGAGGTGGACGCACCCCACTAACTTGTAGGTTTAGCTGAACACTGTGAGCAGGACGCACACCACTTACTTGTAGGTTTAGCAGAACACTGTGGGCAGGACGCACTGCACTAACTGTAAATAGTCTAGCTGCCTGACTGTGGTACTAATAGGATCAAAAGAACACCAGTAATTTTCTTTAAAATACTGTAACAAGACAAGCCTGCCTGTCAGTAAGAAGATAACAGGAACGGATCTAGCTGAAAACTGTGAGCAGGACACACTGCACTAAATGTAAATAGTCTAGCTGCCTGACTGTGGTACTAATAGGATCAAAAGAACACCAGTAATTTTCTTCAAAATACTGTAACAAGACAAGCCTGCCTGTCAGTAGGAATATAACAGGAACGGATCTAGCTGAACACTGTGAGCAGGACGCACTGCACTAAATGTAAATAGTCTAGAAGATAACAGGAACGGATCTAGCTAAACTGAATACAGTGTATATACAGTGTATATATATATATATATATATATATGCAACACCTGGGATGCATATATATACACAATACACTTTAAGTGCAGCTAACTGACTGACTGTCCTGCCTAATCTAGCTAACTCAAATGAAATGACACTGTCTCTCTCTCTCTCTAAGCACACCGGAACACACTGCACAGGGCCGCCTCCTTGGCTTTGGCCAATTATGGCTCTCTGTTAAGGCGGCGCTGTGATTGGCCAAGCATGCGGGTCATAGTGCATGCTTGGCCAATCATCAGCAAGCAATGCACTGCGATGCCGCAGTGAATTATGGGCCGTGATGCGCCACACGAATTTGGCGCGAACGGCCCATATCGTTCGCAATTCGGCGAACGATCGAACAGCCGATGTTCGAGTCGAACATGGGTTTGACTCGAACACGAAGCTCATCCCTAGTAGAGAGGTAGAAAGGAAATGATCGATGGGGGAGTCAACTCCTTGGTCTTCACCAAAAGCCTTAATTTGTCTGTTCGACAACTTAGTATTGTGTGTGAAGGTGAAAAGTTGGAGAACATGCCATTGGTATGCTTGCGATTTATATTAAATTTTTCTAGGTATAAAGATATTGATAAACTGGCCTTAACAGAAAGGAGCACATAGAAGGGCAATGCATGTTAAACAAAAACAAAGAAAATTTCCCAACTCAACTTACCAACCAGCCTGCAACAAACCAAACTGTCCTGTCTAACAGTTCGCATTAAAAACAGGGGCTGGGAATTTTTCCTTGTTTGACATGCTTTGCCCTTCCATGTACTCCTTGCTGTTAAGGACAGTCATGGGTTGGGGCAGTTACCGTTTATTGGTACTTTTGGTTATTTGGTGGTGAGGGGGGGCACACTGGACACTTTTGCTGCCATCGTGCTATTTTATGGGTTTTTAAAGCGGAGTTCCACCCAAAAGTGGAACTTCCGCTCATTTGTCTCCTCCCTCCCTGTCTTTGACAGGTATCCTGTCCCCACTTCCGGGAGACTGGGCCGCGGCGCATTACGTCAGCAGCTCGGCTCTCTCCTCCTTCCCCCGCCGCTGGGCCAGTAGGAGAGTGCAGCGGTGCCTCCCGCATTTGCAGTCGGTACCCGGCATGCCCTGATGCTTCACTACCAGGTCCCCTTACCAGCAATGGCGACGACAGAACCCCGCAGCTAATGGAAACATCATCTGCGGTGCCGACATCGCTGGACTCCAGGACAGGTAAGTGTCCTATTATTAAAAGTCTGCAGTATGTGTAGCTGTTGGCTTTTAATTTTTGCAGCGGTGGGCGGACCTCCACTTTAACGTAAACTGTTAAGCCTCGTACACACGATCGGATTGTTGGCCAACAAAACCGTGGAATTTTGTCCGAAGGTAGTTGGCCCAAACTTGTCTTGCATACACACGGCCACACAATTTTTGGCCAACAATTACGAACGTAGTGACGTACTACGTTGTTTTTCAGGTCTATAGCGCCATCCTTTGGGCTCCTTCTGCTAATTTTGTGTTAGTAGAAGTTTGGTAAGTGTTGATTTGCGCTTTTCATTTCGTACTTTTCATTTCACACTTTTCATTTTGTGCTTTTCAGTTCGTTCCTGAATGGCCATTCGTCAACCAGACATGTTGCGGAATCGGAGGAGATAACGTGTTATTTATTATTGGCCTTGGAGTTATTGCTTTGACATTATTTTTTTGGTTGAATAATGATTTGATTTGGTATATTTTCTATATTTTTGGATGCATAGAATGCACTTTTTGGTTAAGTTCTATTGGCAGATAACATGTCTAATTTTATTTGTTTTCTTTTTTTTAATGAACAATAAAAAATTGTGTAGAATAATACTTGGCTATGTGTTTTACTTCAAATGACAGTTTGGGAGTAGGCAGTTACATTTAAAAAAAATACTATGTAAAATTGACAAGGGACACCAACATAGTTGTATCTTTGATCTTACAAACTACGGATAATGGTGTTGTGGTAACTTGCCCAAATAAAAAAAAAAAAAAGAAAAAGAAAAATAATATTATTCTTGATATCACTAGAAAAAAAAAATTCGTTGGCCGAAAGTCCGACAACAATTGTCCGATGGAGCATACACACAGTCGGATTTACCGCCAACAGGCTGTCATTGAACATTTCCCGTCGGAAAGTCTGATCGTGTGTACAAGGCTTTAGACAGGACAATTTGGTTTGTGGCATGCTGGTTGGTGAGTTGAGCTGGGAATTTTTCTTTGTTTTTGTTTGCTAAAGATAACTGTGTAGAGATTAATGATAATAAGTCTAAACTATAATAAAATATTTAAAGATAAATGATAATAATATTACATTTACAAACATTTGTTCCATGTGAACAACAACTACCTAAAAAAGCAGCAGAATGCTCAATATGATTGCAATAAAAATACATGCAGGTATAAAGATATTGATAAATAATATTAAAGATAAATAATAATATAAAATGTATATATAAGTATAAAGATAAACGTATAAAGATAAATGATAACAATAATAATTCATAATAAAATTACATAATATTAATGTTAAATGTACTGATAAGTATAAAGATAAACATGTCAAGAAAGCTGATAATAGATATAAATGATAAATAAATAAATGTATTTTTAGATATAAAGATAAAAATGCAAAGATAAATAATAATATTATATTACAAACAGTTGTTTCATGTGAGTAACAACTACCGGAAAAAGCAATAAAATGCTGAAGAAGATCGCAATAGTATCAATATTAAGGTGCAATATTATCAATAAGAATAAAGATAAAAGTGTAATGATAAATAATAATAATATAACTAGTAATAAAGATAAATAATATTAATATATGTTTGGCTTCTTGCTGCTCTGTAAAAAAAATGCAGCCTGTATTGCACAACCTCTAGCTACAATGTACTCTCTTGGCTGTCTTGTACAACTCCTGGCTTTACTGCAATTGCTTGGGGGGGTTATACAGTACCATCCCACAGTCACTTATCTGTGTAGCAGGTTCAATTATTCACTCAGTCCCTGAATGGATGGGCTTCCTCCCACCAACTCCCTGCAGGCTCTGCTCAGTCTCCCGACCCAGCTCTCTTTGGTAGGCCCCCCAGCTAAGCCTGGCTGGGACCTCAATCTCTTCAAAAGCTCCTTTGGCTTCCTCTCTGTCTCTCTCTGCACAGGGGACTCCTCCTGAAGGACTGGACCCAGGAACTCTTCACCCTGGCTGCTAGGCCTCGGAATATTTATGGCCTCTCCATCCACCTTTTGGGCACACATCCCCAGGGATTGTCTGGAGCACCATAAATATTCAGACTGCCTGTCCTACTCTCCCTTCTACTATACAGTAAAACCTTGGTCTTGATATACAAGTAGCATTACGTCACAACTAAATATAAAAGAGAAGAGAGGCCCCTCTAAGTGTAGCAATATGGTTACATTTAATGAAGATACAACATTTAGCAACTCACATGGTTGATGATTAAAACAGGCACATCTAAGTATGCAGGCATCCGGGGTAAAGCTGTCCACATAGACCATCCCCCACACTGCCATCGATGTCATACCTTCCACTCTGCGCTCCATGAGCGCTTCAAGACTCACTTTCAGGGTAGTATTCCTGGTCATGATTGCAGACTGACAGCGGTGAGGAGGATGGTCTATGTGGACAGCTTTACCCCGGATGCCTGCTTACTTAGATGTGCCTGTTTTAATCATCAACCATGTGAGTTGCTAAATGTTGTACCTTCATTAACCTTATTGCTACACTTAGAGGCGCCTCTCTTCTCTTTTATACTCTGTCGCTCCTGCTGGATTTTGCTTCTGATACCCTTATGGAGGCTCCATTTGTGGATGGACATTTTATGGTTACACAACCTATCACATTGCTATAATCTTTTTATATCAACTATAAACTGAAAGACCTATAAATAAATGGTTGTGGATCATCTAAGTTTCCATTATTTCTTATGGGGAAATTCGCTTTGATATACAAGTGCTTTGGATTATAAAGCATGTTAACGGAACGAATTATGCTCACAATCCAAGGTTTTACTGTACTTCTAAAAGTAGCAGAGCAGCAGCCGGTGAGACATTGAACAGCCTTAAGTAATCAACCCTTGCTGCACTGTTACAGAATAGCTAACTAAATTTACCTAGCAGCCTATTCTTATCTAGGAGGGTGCTACATCTACACCAATTTGTGTGAACAACAACTACACAGATAAGCAGCAGAAGGCTCAATAAGATTGCAGTATTATCAATATTAGGGTGCAATATTATTGATCTCAAATTGCACAGATTCCAAGAAAAAAATACTACTAACAAAAGTAGAAATAATTTGGGGTGATGCTGAATTTTTCAGGCTCGCAGTATCAGGGAAAAAGCTGTTCCTTGCACTGGTGGTGCTAGCCCTAATGTTGAGGAACCTCCAACCTGAAGGAAGATGGGGGCACCAAAGAGTCCAAGAGCAATGTTTAGAGCCATCTGCCTACGTTTGCTGTTGTAAATTATACCCGGGTGGGCAGACTGCTGCCAATAATCCTCTGGGCAGCCTTTACAACCCGCTGCAAAGCCTGTTTATGTTTAGCAGAGCAAGTACTGTACCAAAGGGTAATGCAAGAAGTACAACAGACCATACATTGTTGGAATTTTTATTAGAAAATGTTCATTCAATTTTCTAATCCTTAGTGGGATCAAATCGATGTTTCAGTGATGAGAAAAGCAGTATGGAAATTTTTTCTCAAACAAGCGACTTTCTAACAGTAAATGTTGTTTTCATCCAGCAAAGTCTATTTGTTCCAACACTGAAGAGTAAAAGTAAACACATTTTTGGAGTACTCTGGAACAACATTCATCAACTCATGTCCTGAGATAAAAGCAAATTTTTGTAAGAATGCTTGTCCAAAAATCTACTAGGGTATAGCCAGGTAAAAGGTAACTCCACTTTTGTGGGGAGAAAAATAGCAAATATAGAAAAAATAATATAGCATATGCTGTATACAATTGCGAGTCATATTGTAATTGAATGTTATTAAAAATTACCTTTCCTTTTCAATCTGCATCTCTGTATTTGTCTGGAAATGCAATGCAATATGGCTACCTGGAGATATTCTGTGCAGAATGCGTACTGACCACCCCCCAGAAACATAATTTCCTGCTTGTGTGATTGGCTCACCAATTTTCCCAAAAGTCTGCACTAAGATATAAGTCAGCTTTCCGGCATCCCCTGCAACAAAAATGTCATTTTTGGTCAGATACTCCCAATAGGAAATCACGTCTTAAGGGATGCAGACCTTGCAATTTTACTCATTAGAGCTCTGCAGGTGCACAGCTAATTGATAATCATGAAACCACTCCCATTAGACTCACTTTCCAAAATGGACACAAACAAACACAGAGGGATTTCTTCAGAATAACAAAAGGTAGTAATCTGCAACAACGTTTGTTAAAATCCTTGCAATGTACATAGATCACCCAGAGGGTAATGTTTTTTTTCTCAACAAAAGTGGAGTTACGCTTTAAGGATGCTCTCTAACACACACCTATAAAATGAGAAGAGGACTGAAGTACCAAGACCAACACACTTCAGTCCCCTGAAAAAGCAAAGCTGTTGATTTGTCCTTCTTCACTAAGCTGACTTTATTGGTGCTCGAAGTGAGCACTTCCAAATTTTTAAATCAAGGGACCAGCTTCACCCTTGATGTGGAGAGGGGAGTGATGCTAGTCTTCCTAAAATCCCCAATCAGTTCCTTTGCCATCTTTAACTACGTGCGGCCCATGCTATAGCTGAAAGACGGCTACAACGCGGACCTTAATTGCCAGGAGGGCGCTCTTTGTGATCACAGAGTCTATGAGGCTCGGCTGATCACAGATCATAGTAGGGGTCAATCCCGGCTGCTTACCATGTGATCAGCTGACAGCCAAAGACGGCTGATCACGTGATGTAAACAGAAGATCGGTAATCTGTATTTTTTCTTTTCCTCACGCTGTCAGCGTGAGGGAAAAAAAAGCCGATTACTGGCTTCTATCAGAGGGACATCATCACTCACACAGAAAGCCGCGGCTGAATTTTCTGTGCCCACCAGTGCCAGCTGCCAGTGCCAACGGTACCACCTACCAGTGCCACCTATCAGTACCCATCAGTGCCACCTACCAGTGCCCACAGTGCCACCTACCAGTGCCCACAGTGCCACCCATCAGTGCCCACCAGTGCTGCCAATCAATGCCCATCAGTGTCTCATAATAAGTGTCACAGATCAGTGTTACATATCAGTGTCACCTACCAGTGCCCACCAGTGCCCATCAGTGCTAACCATCAGTGATTATCAGTGCCCATCGGTGCCGCTTATCAGTGCCACCCATCGGTGCCCTTTGGTGCCACCTATCAGTGCCCTTAAGTGTCACCCATTAGTGCCAACTATCAGTGCCCATCAGTGCCAACCATCCGTGCCACCCATCAGTGTCACCTCTCAGTGCCACCTATCAGTGCCGCCTCATCAGTGCTTATCAGTGCCACCTATCAGTGCTTATCAGTGCCAATTAGTGCCACCTTATCAGTTCCTATCAGTGCCCATCAGTGCAGCCTATCAGTGCCCATTAGCGCAGCCTATCAGTGCCCATCAGTGCAGCCTCATTTACCTGTTTTCAAAATATTATAACAAACTATGTAACAGGTTTTTTTTCTCAAAATTTTCGGTCCTTTTTCGTTTTATTTAGCAAAAGATAAAAACCCAGCAGCAATTAAATACAACCAAAAGAAAGCTCTATTTGTGTGAAAAAAATGATAAAAATTTCATTTGGGTACAGTGTAGCATGACCGCGCAATTGTCATTGAAAGTGTGACAGCGCTAAAAGCTGAAAATTGGTCTGGGCAGGAAGGGTGTTTAAGTGCCCAGTAAGCAAGTGGTTAAGTTAATGGTGAGATGGTTAACTTTGGATTAGTTTTCCACTCCCTGCCTGTACATGGACTCATCAAAATGAGCCGTGAGTCCAGCTTCTACCGTATCATCTGTGAACTTCACAATATGATTCTGGAAGCTGATTGGTTTTCTATGCAGAGCTGCACCAGATTTTGCACTCTCCAGTTTTAGTAAATCAACCCCTATATCTTGATACAAGATCTAAAATCATAAATGTAGAAAGTGTAGCGCTAAAATGATATAGAAAATTTTGAAAATGCAAGTATCATTAACATATACAATGTTTGTGTATTTCAATTTGAATTTAATTTCTCACGCATTTTATATGTTAATGATATTATTTCTTGCATTTGCATTTTCTCATTTTTGGATATAATTCTATTGCTATTTTTTTTCTACATTTGAGGAATTAGGGTATTGAAGGTGGAATTAAAATTTTAAAAAAAGCAGTATAACATGAAAAAAAAGTAAGAGCCAGGTATAGTGCCAAGTAAACCACCAATGAGATAGCTATAAATGGTTTTGCCATTCTTCCTGATTTTCACTAGTATGCAAGCAGTATGTCAACTTTGCAATGCAGTACAAGGCAGCCACTCACTGGTCCTAATATTTTTTACATTTTTTTCACAAAAAAAATCAGACATTGGGAAAAAAATAAACAAACAGTACACAACTAATGATCAAACGCACACAATAAAACATGAAAAAGAAGAAAAAAATTCAAATGACTAAAAAAATGTAATCTCCCTAAATACACGCCAAAGTACTCTCCAAAAAGAAAAAGTGTAGATTGCTCCTTTTCCAAGCAAATCTTGCCTAAGATTCTCAATTAGGAAAATTGAGAGTCTTTACCAAGATAATTTTTATGAAGTCTTGTAGATGAAATATGATCTTATGTAAAATCAGCAATACAAAATTTTTTATGTTGCCGCAAAGGGTTTCATAAGCTCATTAGGCATATGTAACTATGAAAAAAAAAGAATATCGAAAAAGATTTTAGTGTTTTATTGGCTGTGTAATCCTTTATTTCCTCTCTGACACTAAGGCAGTGCTCTTTTCTGTTTGCCTTCTGCTCTAAGTCATGTAAACTACTGATCTGTGTTCCTTCCCGGGGACCTTTCAGGTAATGCTAAGCCCATCAGAAGCCTTCTCCAGGGATAACAGGCTGATCCTGTGAGTTCAGGTGATTCTACGGCCAAATCAAAGGCGGCTTTGCAGCACTCTGCCACCTGTCATCAGCTCAGGGAAGCAGAAGATCCGTGAAGGGCTCTACAGCAGGATTCTATCGCCTGAGCTTTATTATTATTTCAGGTGAAGGGGTCAGGCAGAAAAGCCCATCCTGTTGGATTTTATTTACAGGTATCACAGGGAAGTTAGCTGAAGCGTATAGTGGGATGAAGGATGAGCCGTGTAGCTTCCACCCAACAGGCGATGAGAGAAGGAGCATCTGACCGTCTCTAGCAGTGTCAGGTCATCTTCGCTGTTTTATGAAGGAATATTGATGTTTATATGAACAACACATGCTCACCTGTTCCCACGCATTTCACACACCTGTCCTTAGATATGAGTTTCCATGTAACGTACTTAAAAATCAGTGCTTTCCATCTTGGTGTTTGAGATCCATGATCCTGTCGCTGTTATGCCACGTACACACGAGCGGACTTTATGGCAGACTTTGCCTGGCGGACTTTACGACGGACTTTCTGAATGAACGGACTTGCCTACACACACTCCACCAAAGTCCGTTGAATTTGCACGTGATGACGTACGACCAGACTAAAACAAGGAAGTTCATAGCCAGTAGCCAATAGCTGCCCTAGCGTGGCTTTTTGTCCGTCGAACTAGCATACAGACGAGCGGACTTTTCGACCGGACTCGATTTCGGCGGATTAATTTAAAACATGTTTCAAATCTAAGTCCGTCCAACTTTTGAGAAAACAAAGTCCGCTGGAGCCCACACACGATCGAATTGTCTGACGAAATCCAGTCCGCCGGGCAAAGTCTGCCATAAAGTCCGCTCGTGTGTACGCGGCATTAGGATTTGGGGCCCATTTACACTAAAGCAATACGTTAACACATGTGACGGCATGTGCTAATGTGCATTGGGTTGATGCATTCAATTCGTTATAAATGGGCTGCCAACGCACCACAACAAATAGAAAAATATTCACTTTCAATACATTTTTATTCCGCTTTAAGGGGCTTTTGCATCTTTAATAGGCAGAGACTGTCAATGTTCAAAAGGACAGTTAAGTTTTTTGGAGACCATAAACAGTCACAGAAGATTATGTAGTCACTTATACTTGTCGCTAAATCCCATCCTATGTCATAAATGGTACCTCATCCCTATTAAACTGTAATTCCTCTAAGAGGGGAACCGGGTGAGATTCTAACTGTACCAATTGACTAGTAACAGAAATTATATAAAGTATACACGTTATTAACAAAGTTTAAAAGTTACCATACATCAAAAATATGTAACAACCAATGCATCAGTAATAATCTGCATCATATAAAGTCCCATTCATCCAGATGTCATTCAGATGGCAGCAAAAAACCTCAATGCGTTTCAACGCTCCGCACCTAAATGTTTTGGCTTTTTGTGTAATTGTCAATTAGGTGTGGAGTGAACACTTACATATATCTATATTCTAGACCACATGTGTCAAACACAAGGCCCGCGGGACGAATCTATGCCATTTCATGTGGCCCTCGCACCTCTCCTACACCTGTGGCACCCTCCTTGTCTCCTCCTCCACCTTGTCTCAGCAGTCAGCAGCATAGAGGAGGATAGAGCTCTTCCGCCAGATCCTGCACTTCTCTGTGCAACCACAAAGATGCTCGTCTCTGCCTCCCACCTGTCTCAGTAGTCAGCAGCAGAGAGGAGGACAGATCTCCTTCTACAGATTCTGTGCCTGTCTCTGCAGCCGCAGCACCACCTTGTCTCCGCCTCCCCAATCTCAGCATTCACCAGACTCTGGCAGCTGACTCCATTCCTCCTCTGGTCCTCCTTCAGACCTTGCATTTGCTGCTTCTCAGCTCCACCTCCAGCTTCTTCCCAGCAGCAGCACATGGTAAGGGGTGGGGATGGCACTGTGATTGAAGGGAGGGTGGGGGCTCTTGACTTCTTACCATTGGGGCCTGGCTCTGGACATCTGGTCTTACAGATACAACTGTCCCTTTGAGGCCAATCATAATGCTGATGTGGCCAGCAATGAAATTGGGTTTGACACCCCTGTTCTAGACTATATCAATTTCCTCCTAATGAAGACTCTTTGAGTTGAAATGCATTGAGATTTTCTTGCTGCCATCTGAGTGACATCTGGATGAATGGATCTTCATATGATGCAGATTGTCACACATTATCACTAATGCATTGGTTGTTACATATTCTTGATGTATGGTAACTTTGAAACTTTGTTAATAAAGTGTATATTTTATATAATTTCTTTTACTAGTCAGTTGGTACCGTTAAAGTCCCACCCGGTTTTAAGTAATTACAAGATTATATAGTCATTCATTGGATCATCAGCCACATTCATGTTCATAGATATAGCGAATATACAAAAAATTACCTACATAGTATACAAATATGCGAATGATCTAAATTGATAAGTGCTAGTGCAGGTTGCCTCGTCCACGTTTAGGATGGGGACGTGGCATTATCGATGACAATTTTTGCATTTTGGGGGGTATGTAGCTTTTGACAAGATATCAATATCTCAGTATCTCAAAAAAGTCCTTTACGAAGGAATTTTCATGTTTATATGAGCAACACGTTCTCACCTGTTCCCGCTCATTTCACACACCTGTCCTTAGAGTTTCCATGTTAGCAACACAGCAGAATCTTCCAAATATATCGCAATTTATTGGCACATCAGTAAAAATCCAACAACAGACCCCGCTGACGTGTTTCAGCCACACTGGCCTTAGTCTTAGCTAGGACTAAGGCCAGTGTAGCTGAAACATGCTAGAGTCTCTGTATCTGAGCACATCAAACTGAAAACTCTTTTTAATTCTTTTTTAAAATTCAAAGCAAACTCACCCATCCATCCATCCATGTCTTCATGCCTTATTTTGAATTCATTTTTTAAACACACCCCTAGCATTTCTAGCCACAGCCATGTTCAGGAAAGGCTGATGATTCATGTAGCATTTACTTATTGGAATCGATCTGCCCTTAGCTCAGGCATGGCGGCAGGAGGGTTTGCTTAGCTGAGAAAACCCCTCCTCGCCTCCTTCCCTTTTCCAGATGAAAAAAAAAACTACCCATGAGGACTCCTGGGATGTATGACATCATTTTAGCCTAGGGAAGAGACCGGGAAACCACAGAAGAAAAAAGTTTGAAAACAAGTACAGCGTAAACATAATATGCTTTCTTATCTATGTAGCATCCCCTAGTGTGCTACTAGTGTGAGTGTAGCACCCTTTAGTGTGCTACTAGTGTGAGTGTAGCACCCTTTAGTCTGCTACTAGTGTGAGTGTAGGTAAATCTATGTTTTGGCTCATAGTTAACTTGTGAGTCTTAATTGGGTCATGGGTTACTACAGTTCAGGTTTGATGACTCATACAGGCATATCTCTGGTGCCTCCCCCTGGTTCTGGAAGTTTGGAGAAATTTCTAGAAGCTGGAGGGCAGAGGCCAGGAAGGTTGAATGGCATACTTAGGGGAGCTTAGCCAATCCCCGGGCAGTGGGCCTGGCATGGTGGCTGAGCCAGCTCTTACATATGGATGAGTCATGCTGGCAGGGGAGTCATGTGGAAGATGGAGTGCTGAGGAGACTGTCGTAATCCTTGAGGGGGACCCCTGGTCTGGGTGGGACTCTCCCTCAGGCTGGAGCTTGGGCTGGCTTGGGGGATCCTGATAGTATTGCAGTTTGGAAGGAATCTTGCCTGAGGAGCAGCGTGAGGAAGGAGGACAGTGTGAGTAAATCAGCATGGTCAGGGACATACAAAGGGGAAAAGCTGCCACATGTAGCAGCCTTTCTGGAGGACAGCGTTGTGCCTAATCTTTCCTATCCTTTGCCGTGGGAGATTTTCAGAGCAGCCGGGTGGGCTGGTGAAGGTGCAGCCGGGTGGGTTGGTGAAGAAGCAGCCATGTGGGCTGGTATTTCCTGCAGTCGGTAGAGCTGGGATCAGCGTCTACAGGGGAGTGGAGATACTCCGGAATGCAGTCTACAGCACTTTGTGCTACTTTCCAAGGGACTGAAAGTTCCTAGTCCTTAAAGCAGAGGTTCGCCCACCCCACGAAAAATTAAAAGTCAGCAGCTACAAATACTGCAGCTGCTGACTTTTAATATATGGACACTTACCTGTTCAGGGAGCATGCGATGTTGGCACCCCCACCATTGCCGGTAAGGAAACCCGGAAGTGAGTCCTTTTGGCTTCACAGCTGCTTCCTTACTTTCTAATTGACCCGGTGGTGATGGAAGGAGGAGGGGGGGTGAGTTTTGCCGCAGCGCCATCTCCAGAAGTGGGGGAAGGGAACCTGTCAAAAACACTCCACTCCCCCCTGAAAGGTGCCAAATGTGGCACCGGAGGGGGGGGGCGAATAAGCGGAAGTTCCACTTTTGGGTGGAACTCCGCTTTAAGGGGCTTTTGCATCTTTAATAGGCAGAGACTGTCAATGTTAAAAAGGACAGTTCTGGAGCATGTACATAGGGAGGAAGTTGTCTCTGTTTTGTTGCAAGTTAATCTGGGCATCCCATGAATCCCATTCCCCATCCAAGTTATTACCCCTAATAAATAACAAAAACCAAGCTCAAAGACTGTTCCTTGTGTCTGGAGAGAGAGTGGAAAATGCTTATTGCCTGGCTGTGCAGGAGTGAGGAACCCAGTCATCTGCAACCCCTGCAGGGGTAGTGCTACATCTATTTACTAAGGCTAGTAGCCTAAGGATTAAAAGTAGTTTGTGATTGAGACAGTTTAGTTCTGCTTCAAGCTGAACAGACAATTTACTCTTTTGCTGTAGAACGGAAGCCTCCTTAGGTTACAGTTACAGGGAGATTTTTGTTAGCTTAATTGTGGCACTAAAATCTAAAGAAATTAATTGCTAGGACAAGCAATTGATCACTAATTATTTGAATTTATGGCTCCCTATAAACTACACAAGTAGCATGTAGTGGCATCTTGTAGTGATCAATCACACATAATTAGAGTATCATGGCTCATGTAAAATTGATAACCATAGCTTCCAACGGTCCCCATTTCAAGGGACTTTCCCTCTTATATAACACAATCCCTCTGTCCCTTTTACTTCCTCCATTGTCCCTCTTTTTGATCTGATGTATCTATTTCTGTAAAAAAAAAAAAACTATTTAACTATTAAAAGTGTCTTTACTTTGCTAAACCAACATCTAAATGATTCATTTGTTATTTTAAAAGCCAATATAAGGGGTTTTGTCACCTCCTCACCACCTTTTATAACCCCTAAAAGCCTGGACCTAATTGCATGCAGTTACTGGGCAGTTGTGGTACGGTTCCTTTTTTTCAATCTCATTAAGTTTGGGGGGGGTATGCTAAACTATGCAGCTACAAGCTCCTTGTGTAGCCTATTCCATAGGGAGCTATTTATTCCACCTGTTTAGCAAACAGTTTCTACTTTTAGTAGTGAAATCATTGAGCTGCTAAAAACCTCCTGTCCTGTCTATTCTATCAAGGTGACTGCTTAAAGTATATATGAACCCTCACCTTGTAAAACAACCCATTCCATTTAAAATGGTAATGAAACTTGTGTGTGTGTGTATATATATATATATATATATATATATATATAGTATCTCACAATAGTCAGTACACCCCTCACATTTTTTGTAATTATTTTATTCTATATTTTTATGTGACAACATTGAAGAAATGACACTTTGCTACAATGTAAAGTAGTGAGTGTACAGCTTGTGTAACAGTGTAAATTTACTGTCCTCTCAAAATAACTCAACACACAGCCATTAATGTCTAAACCGCTGGCAACAAAAGTCAGTACACCCCTAAGTGAAAATGTCCAAATTGGGCCCAAAGTGTCAATATTTTGTGTGGCCACCATTATTTTGCAGGACTGGCTTAACCCTCTTGGACATGGAGTTCACCAGAGCTTCACAGGTTGCCACTGGAGTCCTCTTCCACTCCTCCAACATCACGGAGCTGGTGGATGTTAGAGACCTTGTGCTCTCCACCTTCTGTTTGAGGATGCCCCACAGATGCTCAATAGGGTGAAGGCAGTGGTCGTCTTGGACGTGTGTTTGGGGTCATTATCATGTTGGAATACTGCCCTGTGGCCCAGTCTCCGAAGGGAGGGGATCATGCTCTGCTTCAGTATGTCACAGTACATGTTGGCATTCATGGTTCCCTCAATGAACTGTAGCTCCCCAGTGTCGGCAGCACTCAGGCAGCCCCAGACCATGACACTCCCACCACCATGCTTGCCTGTAGGCAAGACACACTTGTCTTTGTACTCCTCACCTGGTTGCCGCCACACACGCTTGACACCATCTGAACCAAATAAGTTTATCTTGGTCTCATCAGACCACAGGACATGGTTCCACAAATGCATGTCCTTAGTCTGCTTGCAGGCTTTCTTGTGCGTCATTTTTAGAAGAGGCTTCCTTCTGGGATGACAGCCATGCAGATTAATTTGATGCAGTGTGCGGCGTATGGTCTGAGCACTGACAGGCTGACCTCCCACCCCTTCAACCTCTGCAGCAATGCTGGCAGCACTCATACATCTTTTTCCTAAAGACAACCTCTGGATATGACGCTGAGCACGTGCACTCAACATCTTTGGACGACCATGGCGAGGCCTGTTCTGAGTGGAACCTGTCCTGTTAAACCGCTGTATGGTCTTGGCCACCGTGCTGCAGCTCAGTTTCAGGGTCTTAGCAACCTTCTTATAGCCTAGGCCATCTTTATGTAGAGCAACAATTCTTTTTTTCAGATCCTCAGAGAGTTCTTTGGCATGAGGTGCCATGTTGAACTTCCAGTGACCAGTATGAGAGAGTGAGAGCGATAACACCAAATTTAACACACCTGCTCCCCATTCACACCTGAGACCTTGTAATATTAACAAGTCACATGACACCGGGGAGGGAAAATGGCTAATTGGGCTCAATTTGGTGTGTATTCACTTTTGTTGCCAGCGGTTTAGACATTAATGGCTGTGTGTTGAGTTATTTTGAGGGGACAGTAAATTTACACTGTTATACAAGCTGTACACAAACTACTTTACATTGTAGCAAAGTGTCATTTCTTCAGTGTTGTCACATGAAAAGATATAATAAAATGAACTGGCTGAGATTCGAACCATCTATGACCAGCCTAATGCCCTGTACACACGAGCGGAATTTCCGTCGAAAAGAACTTGATTGGTTTTTCCGACGGAATTCCGCTCAAGCTTGCCTTGCATAAACACAGTCACACAAAACTTCTCTGAACTTTTGACCGTCAAGAACGCAGTGACGTACAACACTACGACGAGCCGAGAAAATATAGTTCAATGCTTCTGAGCATGCGTCGAATTGTTTCCGAGCATGCGTAGGAATTTTGCGAGGCGGAATTGGTACAGACGATCGGAATATCCGATCAGAACTTTTTTTGAACGAAAAATAGAGAACCTGCTCACAATCTTTTGCTGGCAGGAATTCCGCATGCAAAAGTCCGATGGAGCATACACAGGGTCTGTATTTCCGACCAAAAGCTCACATCGGATTTTTTGCTAGGGGAATTTCCGATCGTGTGTACGGGGCATAAGAGTAGTTTTACCTTCTAAAAATATGATACATGGAATAAGATCAGTGCCGAGGGGCAGGAGGCGGAGCCTAGCGGAGCAGACATGCATTGTTAGAGCTCCACACCGCTGAGGAGAGAAGAGAAGGACAAAGCGGAGCCTGCAGGCTCAAAAGGTATCCATTTGAACCTTTTTGCCCCAGGGAACAAACTGTGAAAGTTTGGGCAGGAAATATGGTACTGGGAGGAAACCGTGGCAGAAATAAAAATCACCTCACAAAGCTCACAGGCACTCACTGCAGCTGAAGCAGCTCCATTCACCTCACAAGATACAGCATCAGGGCGCTCTCACAGACAGAAAATGTCACAGCAAGACTCTCCATTTGAGTCAGATACAGAACAAATCCTCTCACAAACTTCTCCACAAGCCTCCTCAGTATCCCCAGTAATATTATTACAATTTGAAAAGATGCTTCATAAGGCTTTAAAACAAACCTCAGACCAAATAACAAAAAGCCTAACCAAAGAAATAAGAGAGCTGGGAAACCGCACCGCAGCCTTAGAAATAAAAATGGATGAAATTGAAATTACAACCCAAGAAAATATAACAGAATTGGAACAATTAAAAAAAGAGAATTTAATACTTCAAACTAAGCTCGAAGATTACGAAAATAGAGCCAGACGTTCAAACTTGCGCATAAGGGGAATACCTGAAACTGTGACAGACCTGCAATCTACTATTACTGCTCTATTACAAGAACTAAGGCCAGATATCCCTATTGAACGTTTAGAACTGGACAGAGTACACAGAGCCCTCACAGCCAAAAAGAAAGATGGACCCCCACGTGATATAATCACAAAATTTCATTATTACAGAACGAAAGAACAAATACTAATTGCTGCAAGAGAAAAAAAGGAACTTAATTTTCAAGGACACAATTATCAAATTTTTGCTGACCTATCCCAACTTACTATTACTAAAAGACGATCCATGAAACCCCAACTAATGGAACTGCAACGCCACAACATTATGTATCAATGGGGCTTCCCCTTTTCAGTCAGATTTAACTACCAAGGTACAATTTACAGAAGCAGATCAGCAGATGAACTACAACAAACCCTTTTAAAATTAAATCTGACAGAACCCACAAGCAGCAACACTCCCGCACGCAGAAGAATGGCATCATCTTCACCTTCAGGCAGCACCCAGAAAATTTCAGAACAAAATGGGAATCATCATTCTCACAAAAGAGGCCGTTATGCCACATCATCCATGGACCAAGAAGATTCAATGGACTGACATCCTAATTCCTGATATCTCTTCATTTATTATACTAAGAGATGGTTCTCTATAAAAAACCTATATTTATAACTGAATGTAACTGCATTCTGATAGTCACACACTGTGTGGGATCATGTTACATTCCAGTTATATTTCTTATTACTTCTGATTCATATAGCCTTATAATATATAAGTGAAATAAGGAAATTCTTGTTCAGTTATATATTATCAGGTAATAACAATAGATTTATTACTTTTTAGGACAAATATGTTCAATAATCCAGAAGTAATGGAAGCTTTTTCTTTCTTTTCTTAAAACAAATATATTATTACCTAACTAGTTCCTAGAACTATGTTTTTGTTTATTCTAATCTGAAGCAATACAACCTCAATTTTATGAGTTAACATATCTAAACAGTTACATATGAATAAAATATGTAATTGTTTACTCTAAAAGGGTTAAAATCCCAAAATAATTCAAACTATCTTCATCAATACCAAAGTTATTAACAGTACCTTTCTAACTGAATTATTTAGCCTAGGGCAAGACTAACCATATACAACCACCCTGGAATAAATAATTTCAACAAAAACTATATTCTGCACTCCAATTAATGAAACATCATTTTGATGTCTTTTGACATAGCACTTCTCTCCTGTAAGCGGAAGATCCGTGTACCCCCATTAGCCCTCCTCATTCTCCCAACCATATTATGTGGGAGTGTGACGAAGGCACTTATTCCCCTGAGAGAGATATTTATTCTCTTTCACGGGTAAATTGTGATTACTTGCAAAAAATAATTTATACAATGTATCATCTAGTCTCATATGTTTTTTGTTTACTCTTTACTCCAGAATTCACTGGTTTCTTTTCTATCTATTCATCTCTTCAGTCCACACAGGTTGATCTGCGCAGTCAGCTCTGCATAACAAAAAGTAAGTCAAAACTATTTGATCTATTGCCATGGCACCACTGAATATACTTTCCCTGAATGTTCAGGGAATAAATGTCCCTCAAAAAAGGACCAAAGCCTTCCGTACTTTCCATAACAAGAAGGCTCACATAGTATGCCTCCAAGAAACACACTTCACCAAAGATTCTACTCCAAAATATATTTCTCCTTTTTATCAACAAATTTACACGGCTTCTGCCTGTACCAAGCAAAGGGGAACTCTAATTGCATTTCACCGATCCACACCATTCACCTTATCATCAGAAATTAAAGAAGGTAGATACCTGATACTCATGGGTTATATAATGGATACAGCAATCACGGTGATTTCCTACTACGCTCCTAACAAACAACCTACACCATTCCTCTCACATATATTACAAGTGATTAATACACACAAAATAGGAACAGTGATAATGTGTGGGGATTCAAACCAGGTCCTCCTCCCATTTCTAGATAAATCACCTTTTACACCATCCAAAATAACCTCTAGATTACCTTTTTCTCAACTTCTTTCCAAATACAATCTGGTAGATTCGTGGAGAGAAAGTAACCCAATGAAAAAGAAATTCACTTATTTCTCGCACCCTCATCAAACCTTCACCAGAATAGATCATATTTTTCTAACAATAGGAATGATACCAGAAATGATTGCATCATATATAATTCCGATTCCGTGGTCTGACCATAATGCAGTATACACTACTATAGCCTCAGCCATACCAAAAGCTCATGACCCAACGTGGTACTTACCGGACATAATGCTCAAACACCCACTACATCAGATGGCCATTGAACAAGCTTTAAAGGAATACATATCAATTAATAATACAACAGACATCTCCCCAATAACACTGTGGGAAGCTCATAAGCCTGTCTTGCGTGGTACAATACAAAGACAAATGGCACTATTTAAACGGGAACGCAAAAATCTAGCAAAAAAACTAGAACTCAATTTTAATGCAGCCTACATATCATTTCAAGATAATCCATCTCAGAGTACAAAATCTCATCTGGAAAAATCTAGATTGGAATACGATCTATTTCTCACTGAGTCAGTTGATAAATCCCTCAAACGCTCCAAACACAATTTCTACATGAATACAAACAAACCAGGTACATATTTGGCTCGGGCATTAAATTCAACTAACAAATCTTTCAAACCAATACGTTTGAAATTATCAAAAAATGTTTACACTTGTAATCCAGTTAAAATTGTCCATAAATTTCACTCACATCTCGCAACTTTATACAAGACAAACAATGAATTTAATCCTACAGAGGCTGAATCCTTCTTCTCAAAAATAACCTTACCTGAGTTATCTCAGAATCAAAAAATCAGTTTGGATGAGCCTATAACTATAGATGAAGTTGCTAACGCCATAAAAGACCTAAAACTTAACAAAAGACCAGGCCCAGACGGCTACTCGGCTTTATACTATAAAACATTCTCAGAAATACTCTCTCCCATTCTCACTGAAACTTTTAACAAACTTCTAGATGGACATTCTTTTCGGCAAGAAACACTAATGGCAATTGTTTGTATGATCCCAAAACCCCTTTCTGATGATACTTCCTGTGTGAATTATCGGCCTATCTCTCTGTTAAACCTCGATATTAAATTATTAGCAAAAATAATAGCAAAACGCCTCAATAGCATTATAGGAAAATTAATACATAGAGATCAAGTAGGCTTCATGCCAAATAGACAGGCAGGCGATAATATACGCAGGGCAGTGTTATTGGCACATATTGCTAAAAAACGGAAAATCCCTTTATGTTTTCTATCTCTCGATATTAAGAGGGCATTTGACACAGTATCCTGGCAATATATGCAATATTCATTACAAAAATGGGGTTTTGGACCCCACTTTTTAACATGGATCAAAGCATTATATAATAAACCCAAAGCCTATATAAAATATGCTGGATACAAATCTGAAGCCTTTAATATCGAAAGAGGTACCCGACAGGGTTGCCCATTATCTCCCTTATTATTTGCCCTTATACTCGAACCCATGGCCCAATACATCAGAACAAACCAAACTATAACTGGCATTGAAGTAGGAGGTATTACACACAAACTATGTATATTTGCAGACAATATATTACTTTTTCTATCATCACCACAGGTCTCTGGTCCTAACGCAATACCAGCTCTTGATGGATTTGCAGCCCTATCCGGCCTTATGATTAATCCTAAGAAATGCCTAGTGCTTAATATTTCACTCACAAACATGGAATTGATCCCGGCTAGGGCTGCACTCCCATTCACATGGGCAGAAAAATCAATCCCATATCTTGGAATTCATTTAACAGCATCTCATTCTGACTTATTCTCAACCAATTATCCTCCTGTATTAAGACAGATCACAAATCTAATAAAACAATGGTCGCAACTTCCTTTATCCTGGATAGGGAAGATTAATGCAATCAAAATGACTATTCTACCCAAATTGCTTTATCTATTCAGAGTCCTCCCTATTCCAATTCCTTCCTATTTTTTGAGAATAGTACAAAAAAGAGCAACTTCGTTTATATGGGGCTCTTCTAAACCACGTATACCTATACACACACTACATCTTCCCAAAAATAAAGGAGGCCTGGGATACCCTAATTTTACTAACTACTACAGAGCAGCACATTTGGCCAGTCTGTCCAAATACCATGCAAAACAGGAAATCCCATTATGGGTATTTATAGAGGCTTCAGAAAATGACCCTCTATTAATATCAAATTTATTATGGCTTGATCCTAAAGACCGCTTTAAAATTCATAATCCCATAACTAAACACTTCTTATCTCTCTGGGATAAACTAAAAACCAAATATCAGTTACAATCTCCACACAATCCTCTCCTTTCTTTTATCAGAAATCCGGCCTTTTATCCGGCATGGATCTACCCAAATTCTTTTAAAGCTTGGACAACATCAGGCATTCAGACACTAAATGACTTCATAGCATCTAAATCATTCCTTTCATTCCCATCGCTTAGAGAAAAATATGATCTACCAAACTCTGAGATATTTAGATATCTCCAAATCAAAAATTTCTATACACCATTCCTAAAGGGGATACACCATTATCCCAATTATCCATTTTTGAATCAATCTGTACAAAAGATCCATTTGCTAAAGGTACAATTTCATCACTTTATAATCAATTATATGGAGTAGCAAATCTTAATAGACCCTCTTACGTTCAGAGGTGGGAGGAGGACCTGGGACGAACTTTAGAAGACACGGACTGGTCTAACATATGGCTCACATCTAAGTCATCTTCACCCAACATCTTAGCACTGGAGACAAATTATAAAGTCCTAACTCGCTGGTACCTTGTACCCGCTAGAGTGGCAAAATATTCACCTAATACCTCAGCTCTTTGTTTTCGAGGATGCCCAGAAATAGGCACATATTTACACATATGGTGGACGTGCCCAGTAATCCAAACCTTCTGGAAGGAAGTCTTCGTGATTGCATCTAAAATATTTAAAAAAATAATACAACCAGATCCATATTTAACTTTACTTAATCTAAAACCGGAATGGTTAACACTCTCTCAATTCAAACTTATGATCCAACTAATAACGGCTGCAAAACAAACAGTGGCCAAGGCGTGGAAATCTCCTACATTGGTACTAGCAGAAACAATTCACAGAATGAATAATACAATGTCCCATGCTAAGATGGTAGCCATCGATCAAAATCAAATTCCAAAATTTGAAAAACTTTGGCATCCTTGGATAAAACAACAGTTCCTGTCAAACTTCAATGACTCTGTCCTGTTGCCATGGTAACAGATTAAATGACTTACAGAGACACCCATTCTAAGGCTTCAAAGAGAACTAAAAAGAATAATAAACTGATGAGCAGGACAACCTTGTGGACCATACCTCTACCTTTCAACCCTTTTTCTTCTTTCTCTTTCCTTTTCTCCACCTTACGATTAAAGCTCATTATCAGAATTTATTTGACCTATATACACTCTATTTGTAAACAATATGTATAGTAGGTATAAATCATTTAAATACCTACAAAAGTAACTAAGGAAATGATATATATCTTTAATTTAGGTTTACGTGAACCCGATGTTTAATATTTGAAATTCCATGATATTTACCTATATAAACCCTACTGTAAAACAATGAGCTTACTTTATAGATCCTTGTAAACTTACTTTATGTATCTTTATAACATTGTATACTCAATAAACTTCTTTTGACAAGGAATAAGATCAGTGCCACGCTCTCACACACCAAATTATTAACCCTTCCTACCACTATTACATTGACAGACCCACAAATATCACACAAATGGAATGTTGGATGAGCACAATTTGGCGGCTTCTCTTCAGTATAGAAGAGATTGGCAGCGTGGGCACTAGGAGAGGTGATTATTAAAGTTTATTAGACCCAATAACTAAAATTCATATTAATTTAAGTCATTTTCACTCTGCATCCCCTATTCAGATAAAACCTGGTGATCCTGCCATGATGGTCTTTTAGCAGGCACTTCCTGTTATAGGGTCATAGCACTATGTCCTTTGTCTCCCAATTATTCTCCTGGATTGTCACCCGGTCACATGCTCTCCTATTGAAGACTACAATGTCAATGAATATTTCACAGGCTTTGTCACCACCAGGAAATTCACCCTGAGAAATGCCATGCAGTTATTGCTGGAGTAAGTGTAGACAGGAAATGGAGGCAAAGTGGTTGCAGGAGATGCAACAAAAGATGAAGATAAAAACAAGTGTTTTAATATAAAAAAATTGCAATGGTCTATGATACACGACACTTTAGCAAACTAAATGTCATTCAGAGAGAATTTACAATCTGCTGCATTGATGTGTGTTGGGTGAAAATAGGATATGCTGCATTTAAATGCAACATGCTGTGTTGCAAATACAAATGAAATGTCTTTGACTCTTGCTGTGAAATAAAGGAAAAATATACAGCAAGTCAACAAGCTAAAGAATGTATGTCAACGCAAGTGTGTTTAATGCACGTCAGTAGACATGTGCTACTTGTTTCGTTCCGAAATTAGTTTTTATAATGAATTTCGACAAATTTGTTAATTTGGAAACATCTGAATTAATCTGAAAAAACCTGTTTAACAAATTTTCCCGAATATTCGTCAGTTGGAATATTCGTAAATTCGTAGATTTCAAAATGTGAAAATTCGTAAATTCGAACACCCGAAAATTTGAAAATCTGCAATAATATTTGCAGATTCCATTCAGCACAGGAAAGTTGGTCAAATGATTAAAAAGCATTGACATTCTCACTAATGATCTTACCCTTAATACCATTCTCCCTGCGAAACCCCAGGTGATTTTTAAAGGGGCACCCTCCCTCAGGGGTACTGTTGCCACCAACATCATTGATCCCCCTACTATTAAGAGGGGATTTTTTGATAACCTTACGGGTTTTTACCAATGCAGGAGATGTAGGGTATGCTCATTAAACGGATGCACACACAGGAGAACTCATTCTTTTAGATCCTCCAGTACTCAGGTTGAGTTTCTGATTAGGCCTTTTATCACATGCTCTACTAAGGGGGTTGTCTACCTGCTTCAATGCCCTTGTGGGCTGCAGTATGTGGGCAGGACTAAGGGCCCCCTTATGGTTAGACTCAATGAGCATGTGACGAATATCCTTAATGGTTTTCCCAAACATCCTGTTTCTTGGCATTATTCAAAGGTTCATAATAAGAATCCGGATAAAACCATTTTTTTAGGGATAGACAAATACACCTGTCATTGGAGGGGTGGATCCTTGGTGCGAGGTATCTCGCACCTAGAAATGGCATAGATACACAGAATTAAGTGCTACACACCGTTCGGGCTGAATGTAGAGATAGATCTCAATGCTTTTATTGATAATGCCTAGTATTGCCATCCTACGCATTACAACACAGTGCCTGGCATTGGCGGGGATCCAACTAGGATCCCCGCACCAGTGTGAACCCGGCTCGCAAGGTGTCAATCTCGCCAATAAAAGTGGCGAGATTCACACAATATCAGACAACAATACAGAAGTTGACCAAAGGGTGGTGGTAAAGAGCTGAAAAACCACGTGATATGGTGAAAGTTGGCTGGAAAAGTCCTGTTGTCTGTATGCAAGACAAACTTTTGGGCAACGCCCTTTGTACAAAAATCCAAGGGAAAGTTTGTACAAGGTCCTATCATGTGTATAGGGCTTTATATTCGTTTTCTAACAAATTCCACATTTTTGGGATGATTTGAATTCTGATCAGGCTTCCCCACTGACAGCTGAAATGTAAACAAAAGAATGCCGGAAATTAAAAATTCTGCAAAAAAAAAAAACAGCGTGGGGTCCTCCCAAATGCATACCAGGCCCTTCAGGTCTGGTATGGATTTTAAGGGGAACCCCATGCCGAAATGTAAAAAAAAAAAAAAACAGCGTGGGGCCCCCTAAAATCCATACTAGACCCTTATCTGAGCATGCAGCACAGCAGGCCAAAGCATCCCCCCTTATGTTTCGGGTATGTGGCCTGGTATGGTTCAGGAGGGGGGCGCTCACTCGTTCCCCCCCCCATTTTCCTGGCCTGCCAGGCTGCATGCTGGGATAAGGGTCTGGTATGGATTTTGGGGAGGGACCACACGCTGTTTTTTGTGGGGGTTCCCCTTAAAACTCATAACAGACCTGAAGGGCATGGTACGGATTAGGGGGACCCCACGCTGTTTTTTTATTAAATTTTTCATTGCTGCCATTCTTTTGTTTACATTGCAGCTGTCAGCGAGGAAGCCCACTGACAGCTGATGAGTAATTATTATTATTATTATTATACAGGATTTATATAGCAGTTTGCGCAGCGCTTTACAACATGAGGGCAGACATTACATTTACAATACAAATCAATACAGGAGGAATCAGAGGCCTCTGCTCGGTAGAGCTTACAATCTAGAAGGGAGGGTCAAGTGGAACCAAATGTAATCACTGTGGAGGGTGAGCTGATGGAGAAAATGAAAAAACAGTTGCTGTTAGGTTTGGATAGGGTTGGTTGTTAAGGACGCGGCGGCTGGCTTCCCGGCCCGCTCCTTAACAAGCAGCTATTCTTCACACAGAATTCGAATTAGTCGATCCGAATTCGAATCATTCAGAAAATTTGGAGTTCGTTAGAAAATGAATAAACAAAACAAAATTACATTGAACTAAACTAAACTAAACGAATTCTGAAACGAACCGACGAAACATAATTAGTAACATAACGAACCTATCCAAAACAAAACTAATTTTTCTACGTCTACCAGTCAAGAACTGCACAGACACCAGGATTTTCATGATTATGTCATCATTGATCCATTATCTCATTCCAGGATGTATATGTATGATAACCCTGGATGATGGCTGAACAAAGATGGCTCCATCCTCCTGGATGGAAAAGAAGATGGAAATATTGCCATGGGGAGTTTTGTAATCTGATTCACAATAGGGGAGATTTACTAAAGGCATAAAGACTCCAGAGCTTAGTAAATGAGAAAAAGCTCTGCTGACTTCCATCATCTAATCATGTGCAAGCAAAAATGCTGTTTGTTTTTTAATTTTCTTTGCATGTGATTAAGTATTCTTTGCAAAATGAAGCTTTACCTCATTTGCTAGTAATTTCATTTGCAAAGTGCACAGTGTATTTGCCTTTAATAAATCAAACCCAATGGGGGAGTTTTACTAAAACTGGAATATTAAGAATGTGGTGCAGCTGTGCATGGTAGCCAATCAGCTTCTAACTTCAGCTTGTTCAATTAAGCGTTGACAATAAAAACTGGAAGCTGATTGGTTTCCATGCTAAGCTGCACCAGATTTTGCACTCTCTAGTTTTAGTAAATCTCCCCCAATAGTTTGCATAATTAAACATAAACTTAACCACTTCAGCCCGGAAGGATTTGCCCCCTTAATGGCCAGGCCATTTTTTGCGATACGGCACTACGTGGCTTTAACTGACAATTGCGCGGACGTGTGACGTGGTACCCAAACAAAATTGATGTTCTTTTTTTCCCACAAACAGAGTTTTCTTTTGGTCGTATTTGATCACCTCTGCGTTTTTGTTTTTTTTTTTGCGATATAAACAAAGAAGAAGAGCGACAATTTTGAAAAGAAAAATTTTTTTAGTTTTTGCTATAATAAATATCCAAAATTAAAAAAAAAAAAACAGATTTCTTCATCAGTTTAGACCAATGTGTATGCTACATATTTTTGGTAAACAAAATCACAATAAGCGTATATTGATTGGTTTGCGCAAAAGTTATAGCGTCTACAAAATAGGGGATAGATTTATGTCATTTTTATTATTTTTTTTTTTTACTAGTAATGGCGGTTGATCAGCGATTTTTGCAACATTGCGATGGACAGATCAGACACTTTTGACACATTTTTGGGACCATTGACATTTATACAGCGATCAGTGCTATAAAAATGCACTGATTGATGTGTAAATGTCACTGGCAGGGAAGGGGTTAACACTAGGGGGCGATCAAGGGGTTAAATGTGTCCCCTCAGTGTGTTTCTTACTGTTGGGGGATGTGACTGACTGGAGGAGAAACCAGATCGTTGTTCCTAGCTAGTAGGAACAGACGATCTCTCTCCCCTCTCCTGACAGAACCGGGATTTGTGTGTTTACACACACAAATGCCCATTCTATCTCCTGTGCCCATGATCACGCATGGTGGCCAGTCATCACGACCACTGGCCACGTGCATTGGCTCCCCCGCCGTGCAGCTGGCGTGCGAGCATCTGCTCTAGCTGTTTAAAGGGCCTTCATACAGCTATGCCCGTTTGCGGGAGAGAGCTGACCTGCCGCCGTAGAATGACGGTGGCTGGTCGGCTAGTGGTTAATATGTCCACTTTGATATCGGTCCATGTTATGGCTGTGAAGTTTATTTGTCTTGCTCTGACAGGTTGCATGGCATCTAAACTCAATGTTCTCTATGGCACCCTAAGGATGCGCAGGCAATTGAACACCTTCCAAGGTGGATAAAGCCTCAGCGATCCTTCCTTGAAACAGTTAACAATTAAAGTATTAAATAGGGCATTGGGTCACAGGACTTAATGCAAATTCTCTTCAGCAGATTTGTAATTCTATCCACTTAAAGTAAGAATTTCTAGCCCCAAGGCTCTGCATAAAGCCTGGATGCGCTAGTAGCTCTTTTGTCCCATTCAGAGGAACATTCTGCAGCCTTTGTCCTGGGTAGCTGTCCCAGCAATGCTGTCTCCACTCTCCAGACTGCTTCTATCCAATTTGTTGCATCTCATTACCTTGAATTCAGGAGCAGTGGGAGGCCACAGACGGGCAGATCTCATAACAAGTATAATGGGGGAGTAGTAAAGCCAACCTTCAGTTTTCCATCTGGGGCACCTGTTTTCAAGGGATGAGCCAAAATTAGAGTTTTCATTTTCCTTTACTTTTTGTGAAAATTTGCAATTTTTTTGTGAAAGCCATTGTAGTCAATGAAGGGAGGCAAAATTAAGGTGTTTTTGATGGATGGGGGTAACAGAAGCTCCTTTCAACTATACCTGTAGAGTGAAGCTGGCCATATTCATTTAGCCTTCCAAGCATTCCAAACTTTCCAGCAGTCAAACGATCAAATTTGCCAAACATATCAGAGCCAACAGGACCATCCACTGGGCAGATTTTGGCCAGTCCTTGGTGGGAAATTCACACGGTGCATGGTCAGCTTAAGATAAAGGTAAAATAGTATATGGTAACTGGTCAAGCCTAATTGACTCCCCTCAATTTGATGTCTATTATACACAATAAAAAGTAGAATGAACGATAGAAGCTATTACACTCTCGGACCTTGCATATTGTCTGTAATGTTATAGTGTTCTTTATAGTTCTAGCTTATCTGCTAGACAATTTTGATGTCAGCAACCTGTTAGCTACTGTTGGGCTTATCATGTATGGAACCTGTATCCCAGTTTGATGTATTTAGCTGTATATTTCACAGAAAACTCTAATAAAATCTTTTTGGGGGAAAAAAAAAAGTAGAATAGCTATTACTATACATGTATGTACATATACATAAATGTGTGAATGTACATTATATATGTAAATATATGTAAAGTGCTGCGTAAATTGACAGCACTATATAGACTGAGGGTAAAAAGTATTTGATCCCCTGCTTAATCTTGTAGTTGGCCACTAGGTTTGTACACATCTCAGGAGGGATTTTGTCCCACTCCTCTTTGCAGATCTTCTCCAAGTCATTAAGGTTTTGAGGCTGACGTTTGGTAACTCAAGCCTTCAGCTCCCTCCACATTTTTTCTATGGGAATAAGGTCTGGAGACTAGCTAGACCACTCTATGACCTTAATGTGCTTCTTCTTAAGCCACTCCTTTGTTGCCTTGGCCGTGTGTTTTGGGTCAGAAAAACACCCCCAAAGCATACTGTTTCCACCTCCATGTTTGACTGTGGGGATGGTGTTCTTGGGATCATAGGCAGCATTCCTCCTCCTCCAAAGACGGCGAGTTGAGTTGATGCCAAAGAGCTTGATTTTGGTCTTATCTTACCACAACACTTTCACCCAGTTCTCCAATTGTTTTTTTTGGTGACTATGTGACTACTATCTTAGCTGTCTTGCGATCATTGACAAGATTCTCCCGTGTAGTTCTGGGCTGATTTCTCACCATTCTCATGATCATTGAAACTCCACGAGGTGAGATCTTGCATCTTATTTTGTGTTTCTTCCATTTGCGAATAATCACACCAACTGCTGTCAACCTCTCACCAAGCTGCTTAGCGATGGTCTTGTAGCCCATTCCAGCCTTGTGTAGGTCTACAATCTTCCCTGACATCCTTGGACAGCTCTTTGGTCTTGGCCATGGTGGAGAGATTAGAATCTGATTGATTAATTGCTTCTGCAGACAGGTGTCTTTTTATGCAGGTAACAAGCTGAGACTAGGAGCACTCCCTTTAAGAGACGGCTCCTAATCTTAGCTCACCAGACACCTGGGAGCGAGAAATCTTGCTGATTGATAGGGGATCAAACACTTATTTCACTTTTTTGAATAGCGTTTTTCTGGATATTTTTATTTTTAATCTGTCTCACTTTTAAAATAAACCTAGCATTAAAGTTATAGACTGATCATTTCTTTGTCAGTGGGCAAACGTACAAAATCAGCAGGGGATCAAATACATTTTTTCCCCACTGTAAGGCTCTATTCACACTTGTGAAGGTTGCAGTTTGCATATTGCAGGTGCATTTTGAATTTTTCAATACAAATGTTAAGGCTCCATTCACACTAGCGCGTTTTTTGATGCATTTTGCATTTTGCAGAAATGCATGGGAATTTTTTAACATGGGTTCCTATGGAACATGTTCACATCAATGCATCTGCGCTTTTGGAAAGGGTCAGGGACTTTTTTTCATGCAAAATGCAAAAGAGGCACAAAAATGCATTGATGTGAACATGTTCCATAGGAACCCATGTTAAAAAATTCCCATGCATTTCTGCAAAATGCAAAATGCATCAAAAAACGCGCTAGTGTGAATGGAGCCTAAGTACTAGTAATAAAGTATAATAAATAAATTATATGAAAAAATCTATGCACACTACAACAACCACCAAAACAAATAAAAAGATAGGGCTTGTAGCACAGAGAGCGATTATTTATTGCTCATTATGTGCAAATAAAATACAGGAGCACTTCAAGCATACTTGACCTTTATCAATATTGATAAAGGGCAGGATACCTGAAATGTTGCTGTATTTTACTTAAATTTAATGAGCAATACATATCGCTCTCTGAGCTGCAAGCCCTATCTCTATTGTTTATATATATATAATTTTTTTTTTTTTTTTTGGTGAATGTTAGCCATATTATTTTTCAATGATTAAATACATAACACACACACATGCACAAAAGAATACAACTAACACTGAATAACATAAATTAAACTACCTTAAGCATACAAAAGAAAAAAGTTCCCTCAACACACATCATCTAAATAAACCGTAAAAAAAAAAAAATGTAAACACATTTCTGCTGAGTAGCCCTTAAATGAAAGAGTTTCTGCTTTAACAAAATTTTCGCTGACAACTACAGCCTAGTACACACTGTGAGAAAACTGGACAAACAATCATCCGATTTTCCACGAATGTGTGTCTCATGACGTAACCCAAAATGATATTTAGGCCTGGTTCACACTTATGCATCTTCTTGTGCATTTTCAGTTTTGTAGAAACACACTACCGTCCATTTAACATGGTTTCCTATGGCTGTAGTTCAAATCTGTGCATTTTATGGAAAGGTCCAGGGACTTTTTTCAGTTTTTTTGTTCCGTAGACTTCAATGGATAAAAAAAAGGTGTATTGAAAAAGAGCAAAATGCATTGGGAATATGCAAACTACAACCTGTATAGGTGTGAATCAGGCCTAACTTATATGGAACGTCTCGAATGACAAAGGCAAACGTAGGCAAAGGTAACTACATACTAGCTGTTTCCAGGTCCTTCTTTGCTTCTGATAATGCATGGTATATTCGATTTGATTTTTTTCCATACTATTACTGTAGACAGTGAACAGAAATCGAATATTGTGATAAAAAATTTCTAGCTTGCACCTTTGTTTTTTTTTCCATCTGAACAGTGGTAATCGGCTGCTAAAAGCACTATATTAACGAACAGATATTAGACTGATCATTCCTTGTACACAAATGTTAATGCATTTTTCTTCTTTTGTGTACGGGCCTTTATTCAGCAATTTCACAGCAAAATAAACTTATCCTAAATCAATCCCCTCATCCACAATTGTGCCATGCCAGGGATTTATTCATGCAGCCTTGTGTTACCCTGTTGTCATTAGTAGAACTAATAAAATACAGTTGTGGCCTTCCTTTTGATCGCGCTCCTTCTGGCTCAATTTGAAAAATCAACATGAAAAATCTCTTGACAACGCATGGAGACCACCATGTGACCTTGTAGTTAGTTATCAGTAAATGATATCCTTATTCTCCAAAAATAATCCATACACATTCACTACTTGTAATCTATTTATTCTGAAATTGTTGAGAGGGTGGCTACGTTCCTACATACAGTGGGACCCTATAGAATGAATGTAGCCATACTCTAATGCCCTGTACACACAGGCGGACTTTTCGGCAACAAAGGTCCGACAGTCTTTCCGACGGACTTTTGACGGACTAAGGAAGTTGATAGCCAGTAGCCAATAGCTGCCCTAGTGTCGGTTTTCGTCCGTCGGACTAGCATACAGATGAGCGGATGTTTCAAATCTAAAGTCCGTCATATTTTCGACCGAAAAAGTCAGCTGCAGGTCCGATGAAGCCCACACACGGTCGAATTGTCCGCCGGATTCGGTCCGTCGGACCAGTCCGGTCGAAAAGTCCGCTCATGTGTACGCAGCATAACAGGAAATCTGATCACAGCAGCAATTAAAAATAATTTGGAAATTTGGAGGAGGCTGAAATCCATAGAAGGGACTTTCCGGAGTTAAGAATACACACTTGGATAGAGTTTTTCTTGTTTTTTTACTCAGAGTTTGGTGTGGCTAAAACCCTTTTCACACTTTTCAGGCGTTTTAGCGCTAAAAATAGCGCCTGTAAACCACCAGAAAAGCGCCTCTCAAGCCACCCCAGTGTGCAAGTCCGAGTGCTTTTACACTGGGGCGGGGCGCTTGTAGGACGGGAAAAAAAAAGTCCTGGAAGGAGCATCTTTGGGGTGGTGCGGGAGCAGCATATACAGAGCTCCTCCACTGCCCCTGGCCATTGAAATGAATAGGCAGCGCTGCTGAAGTACCTGCAAAATGCTTTGGCACCGCCACAACACTGGCGATTTTAATGCTCTATTTGGCCGCTAGCGGGGGTTTAAAAGCACCGAATAGCGGCACTATAACAGCAGTAAAGCACCGCTAAAACTAGCGACGCTTTACCGCTACCGCCCGCGCCGCCACAGAGTGAAAGGGGTTTTAGGGACTGAAACATAACACCAGTTTCTCACCATCAGTGCAATCATGGCAGTCTCTGTGCTCAGCTTTAGATTTAGATTTTACTCGTGATGAGTGAAAACACTGGTAGATGGGGTAAATATTGTGTGTAAACAGAGGCGGCATGCTGTCTATAAGCAGACTTTTTCATATTGTAATGGGATCTGCAATTTACATTAAGAAACAATAGAGACTTCTGAGAAGTTCCCGGCTAAGAGCCTCGTCCATTCTAGAACCCTGTGTGTCGTCGTTACATGGGTTTATATTTGTACAGTAAATACACTTACAAGTAAAATCTGTGTTTTTGCACACAGTACAATATAACAGCTGTCAGCTGAAAATGATCACTTTCATATTTTTTTTTTTAATTTATAAACTGAAAGTTAAAAATGAACATTATTATGTTTTTCCGTAATCTATACCCTAGTACCGTTTCTGGTTCAATGATTGTACAGGGCAAACAAATAGATGCTTCTTTTCTTAGGATAGCTTTATTCAAAATATTGGGTGATATCTAAATTGATTTGTCTTTGCTCTTTTTTTTTTATATTGTACTTTTACAAACGTGACATTTTGCAATACAACGTGTTTTTTCCACATATCCTATACAATATATAAAAAAAGAGAAAGTAACAAAAAATGCACATTATAAAGAAAAAGATTAACATGCAACTTAAAGAGGAATTTAGTCCCCTTACTGCTAGCCCTGTTTTAACCTTTCTGGCGCCTCCTTTTTTGATGGTCCTGTGTGTGTACAGATGTGCTTAAGAAATATTAAAGAGATGTTGGGGCTTTGAATGAAGCATGCAGTCAGGAAAAGCAAAACCACTGTGTGTCGGTAAAAATTAATTTATTTCATGTATCAATACAAAAAGGGTCACAGCACAATATAACTAAAAAGTATTGGTGAATAATAATAAATTCATGTATATGTGTATATATATATATATATATATATATATATATATATATATATATATATATTAAAGTGATTGCAAAGGATCGTTTTTTTTTTTAAATAACAAACATGTCATACTTACCTCCACTGTGCAGCTCGTTTTGCACAGAGTGGCCCCAAACATCCTCTTTTGGGGTCCCCCGGTGGCTCTCGCGGCTCCTCCCCACATCAGATAACCCCCTAGGAGAAGCACTCTCCCAATAGGGTTACCTTGTGGGCGCGCTCCCGAGTCCAGCATTTGCGTCCACAGACACGAATGCCGGACTCAGCCCCGACCCCCGGTGCCCGCGTCATTGGAGTTGATTAACAGCAGCGGGAGCCAATGGCTGCGCTGCTATCAATCTATCCAACAAGAGCCGGGGCCCCGTGGAGAGAGGGACAGCGCGTCCCCGCTGAACAGATGAAGGGGCTCAGGTAAGAAAAATGGGGGGGGGGGGGGGCGGTGACTGCCAGATGTGTTTTCACCTTAATGCATAGAATGCATTAGGGTGAAAAAACATGAGGGTTTACAACCCCTTTAAAATAGCATAGTGGTTCAAAGGGGACCACTTTTGATTTACTACAGGCAAATAGACTGTGCACTCTGCAAGTACAGTTGCTCCAGAGCTTCGTAAACAAGGTAAGGCTTCATATAAGGCTTCATGGGGATATATACACACACACACACATGTATATTACTGTATATGCATGTGTATGCCCGCCTAAGCATATGACTTTCTTTACTGCTATGCTGCTATGGGCTCTAGCCCCAGATCTTTTGTAGACCTAGCAACGCCCCTGTTTGGCACAATATAATAAAACATGACTGAAAATGATTGAAAATGGGTTAGTAGAGTTCTGAAATATGTACACATGATTGTAGCATATGAAAGCTTGACGTGGACTTCATGGATTTCTTCCACTCATCAGGAGCACACGCAAAAGGAGTATCTAAAAGATTATGAATGAACAATAAATCTAACTGATAACAGAAAGAGGAGGAGAAGGGGGATGAAGGAAAGAAAGTCCACCCATGCTTACAGGTGAACTATGAATATGGCATGTAGTATTGGGCACTGGAGGTTGACTGGGAGCAACATCTATCCCAGGAGCTGAGGTGGTATAACCCTTGGCATGACCGCAGACAGACATCAGAGGGCAAATGTACCTGGGAGTATGGTCCCCAATTGGCAAATAGTGGTAATGTGATGAACGTCACAAAAAAAACATCAGTGAACAAATATAGGGATGTATATAATTGAAGAAAACATGTCTAACTGCTTCTGTGGGGTTAACCCAGTGCTTATCCTGAAAGTGATTGACGATAAATAGGATGTAAAGAGAATGAGCCTGTGCCCTAGTAAGGAATAGAGTGAAAATATCGAAACAGGGTGACAAAATATACACCACAATGGGGAACTGGTGTGAACACTTAGAAAAAACAAAACAACAAAGTGAAAAGTATAGAAAAGGAGAAAATGCGCTTAAGTGCTGTGCCCAGTCTTTGGGACCTACTGTACCAGAGCCTTGTGGCACATCTGCACATACACTGACGAGTTAGTGAGTGCACAGACCAAACAGAGCTCATCTACCTCCTTTATTGCTCCATCTTCGCACATGCCCATGGGCAAAGCCGCGCACATACTGGTCTCTGCTGGGTACTGAAGGCTTTGCGCAGCCCTTCAGCACATCTACGCATGTGTGAATTGGGTGCAATGTTGTTCTCACCTAAGTGAAGGAGGAGAAAGTTCCCTGCAGCAAAAATAAAAAATCAAAAATATATATCCAATTGTGGGAGAGGAAGGGGGCTGGAGCCAGATGCAAACAATTTTTTTTTTGGGGGGGGAGGCCACTTTAATGCTGAAATCAAAGGTCTAGTTGTATTAGTAATAGTAGAAGTAGTAGACATCATAACTAAATAAAAGAAAAATTTCTGTGTCTGTAGGGAGTAATATGCCACTGGTACTTGAAAAATCAGCAATAGAAGATGTCACCAGAAAGCTATGCTATTAATTATTATTAGCAGCAGTGGTAGTAGCAATGGCGGCAATACTATAGTACTAATAGTTGCCACACTATTTAGATGTAGCATTAGTAGATGTAACGATAGTAGAAAATGCTGCTCTTACAGGCGTTTGGGCATTTTTTTTCTCTGCCTCTAAACTACCTTCTATGTTAGCCTATGTGCCCATTCATATTATAGGCGTTTCAGGAGTTTAGTGGCAGACAAAAAAAAATTCTCCAAAGTCACATTCTGAAGAGTAGTTTTTGAGCTAAAAAAAAAGTCTGAACGCTCACAAACGCATCTAAACGTATGTAAACGTTTATGAGCGCTTGGCATTTTCTATGCACAGTGGTCAGAAGCCACAGTATTTTCATTGGATACGTTCCATAAATAAATATATATACTGTGTACTGTGTGTGTGTGTATAGAGAGAGAGAGAGAGAGAGAGAGAGAGAGAGAGAGAGAGAGAGAGAGTATTATTAAAATAATATTATTTATTTAATTTTTTTTAACTTTTATTCAATTTTTACATTTTTTTAATTATTTAAAAAAAAATTTTGCCATTTTTTTATTTTCCTTTTTTATTTTTATATATTTCTCTATATATATATTTTCTCTCTATCTCTCACTCTCTCTCTTCCTCTCTTTCTCTCTCTCTCTCTCTCTCTCTCTCTCTCTCTCTCTCTCGCTCTCTCTCTCTCGCTCTCTCTCTATAATGTTTTGCAATTCATTGTGGTCATTTGAAAAGGGAATGTTTGGAAAAAACGCTCCAAAACGTGCATAAATGTGTGATAAAAACTCATCAAGACGCATTTTTTTAATGATGTTTTTTTTTTCCTGCTAGCACTTCTGGCTTCTTAGGTTATGTAGTATGCTTGAGGCCTAATCATACTGATGAGTATTGACCGGTTTCAATAGTGAAGTAATAGTGTTAGTAGCATTGTAGTATCGTAGTATTGCAAACAGTAGAAGCAGTGGCAAAAGTAGTAGTGAGGAACTAGAAATATTAGTACTGTAACACCACCAGCAGTATTGTACTTATACTGATAATAGTAGTGTCAGTAGTAAAAGCAATAGGAGGGGTAGTAGTAGAGCTAGTTGTATTGCGCGATCAGCATCAGTAGTATTATTAGTAATCACAGGAAAAATATCAGTAGCGGTGATATCAATAACAGTATATTTGTATTTCTAGTATTAGAAGCAGAAACATTACACTACTACCAGAGCAGTAGTAGAAGATGGCACCAAAAGCTTATGTTATGTTATTAATTATTGTTAGAAGCAGCGGTAGTACCAATAGTGGTAATACTATAGCAGTTACCAAAGATGTGCTATACAGTATGTAGGATTAGTAGTATTGTAGTGGTAGTCATAACATGACATCATTGCTGAGTGAACAAACCCCTGTAGTCAGTGTGCAGAGGGGAAGCCGGTTGCACAGAATATGAGTGGGACCCAGATGATTGTTGTTATCATTGTAGTAGTCCCCTATAAATCATTAATTTCCAGCTCCCCCAGCCATCCATCGGTAAGATACTGTATACGCTTATTTACAACATACTAAGTATGCAATAAAATAAATCCCAGAGTTCAGCTGTACATATTTTTTTTTTTTTTAAAGTAGGCTGCGAAAAATATCATTGTTCCAAAATATGATCCTTTGTGTTACTACTGGGCAATAGCAGGCAATAGGCTCCATGACCAGTTTAGAGATTTTGGGCCATCATTGTAATGACTCCACTGGGATTTTCTCCTATACATATTCATGGCTCGATTACAATAATGGAGAGACCCGGGCTAGGTAGACGAGAGCAGTCAGGCGTGTCTTTAACTTCTAATTGTCTACTGTCTCTGCATAGTCTACCTTTGGGTGATTTCTCTGCAGTTGTGCTAATGAATTTGCGGCCCTGTAATTAACGCTCTCCCTTTGAGGCTGCTGTTAAGTGATTCTTTTTAATGAATAAGACCTGCTATTACAAAAGAGAGAAATAAAAGGAGGCAATTTAGGAGTGGACACATTGTATAAATAGCTCAATATTTAGACTTCAACCAACTAATTTGGGGTTTTGTTATCATGATGACGGCACACTGCTTCAAATGGATGTAAATATTGTGTTTAAACAGTGTAGGCAAGGCGGCTAGAAGAGTCTTTTTCATATTATAATCCAATGAGGACCAATGAGCACCAAAGAGGTCCAATGTGTTGAGATAAAATGAAGACTTCTGAGCAATGTCACCTAATAACCTTTTCTTTCTTGAATATAGCCAAGGTTGATAACATTGAATATTGTCATTACATGACCTTGTATTTGTCCTGTTAACCTATACACATACACCGGATGTTTTCAAAGTATAGGAATACAAGAGATCATACAATTCATGGGAAAAAGTGACCTATAGTTCTTGTATTCCAAACTGTGAGAAGTTGATCTTCATGGTAGGGCCAGACAAGTAGCAAAATCACAGTGAGAGTTGGGAAATTGGACTTATATTGGAGCTTTGTGGTCTGAAAGTAGCCTACAATTCCCAGCACTGACCATCTTGAGATGTAGATAATGTCATTACTAATGTTAGTAGTAGCACGGTTATTACTATTGCATGCAGCCTGTCTCTGTGTATAGTTAAAGTAGGGACAAAAGCCATTGTGAGATGATCTGATCAGCCTTTCACATCCTAGCAAGTTTGTGGTTTTGTTATCATGATGATGGCACACTCTTTCAAATGGATATAAGTATTGTGTATAAACAGTGCAGGCAAGTTGGCTACAGGAGTCTTTTTCATATTATAATCAGAAAGTTCCAATGTGCTTAGATACAATGAAGACTTCAGAGAATTCTCACGTAATAACCTTTTCTTTCTTGATAATGGCTAGGGTTGATAACATTGAGTGTCGTCATTACATAACCTTGTATTGGTGATGTTAATATCTATACACATATACCAGATGTTTTCAAATTATAGGAACACAAGAGATCATAACATTCATGGGAAAAAAAACGATCTTTAGTTCTGTTCTTCTATGAGGAGCTGATTTTCATGGTAGGACCAGACAAGCCGGAAAATCACAGAGATAGTTGGGAAAACTGACTTATATTCAAGCATTGTGGTATGAATGTAACCTACAATTCCCAGCACTGACCATCTTGAGATGTAGATAATGTTATTACTAATCTTAGTATTGGCACAGTTATTGCAGTTGCATGCAGCCTGTTTCTGCATATAGCTAAAGCAGGGCCAAACAGCGTTGTGAGATCATCTGATCAGACGTTTCCATCCTAGCAATGTTTGATGTCTATGGCTAGCCAATGATGTAAAATTATGTTAACCAACTAATTTGGGGTTTTGTTATCATGATGACGACACACTCCTTCAAAAGGATGTAAATATTGTGTCTAAACAGTACAGGCAAGCAGCCTAGAGGAGTCTTTTTCATATTATAATCTGAACAATGCAATGTGATTAGAGACAATGAAGACTTCTGAGAAATGTCATAATAACCTTTCCTTTCTTGAAAATGGCTAACGTTAATAACATTGAGTGTCTTCATTACATGACCTTGTATTTGTGCTGTAAATATCTATACACATGAGCTGGATGTTTTCAGAGTACAGTAATACAAGAGATCATACAATTCATGGGAAAAATGACCTTTGGTTCTGGTATTCCAAACTGTAAGGAGCTGATCTTCATGGTAGGACCAGAAAAGTAGCAAAATCACAGAGATAGTTGGGAAAATGGACTTATATTGGAGCATTGTGATATGAACGTGGCCTACTATCACCAGCAGTGTCCATCTTGAGATGTAGATAATGTAATTATTAATGTTAGCACTAATATCATCAGTGCCCTGATTACAATATAGCAATACCAATCAGTGCCCACCATTGTCAACCAATGCCAGCAATCAGTGCCCACCAGTGGCAGCAATCAGTGCCCACAAGTGCCACCAATCAGTTCCCATTAGCGATGCCAGTCAGTGCTGGCAATCAGTGCCACCTATCAGTGCTGCCCATCAATGCTCATCACTGCTGTTGATCAATGCCCATCAGTGTCGCCCGTCAGTGCCACCCATCAATGCCCATTAGTGCCCATCAGTACCGCCTATCCGTTCCGCCTATCTGTGCTGCCTATCAGTGCCTACCAGTGCCGCCTATTAGTGCCTATCAGTGCCACCCAGCAGTGTCCATCAGTGCCGCCTATCAGTGCTCATCAGTGCCACCTATCAGTGCCCATAAGTGCGGCATATTAGTGCCTCCTCATCAGTGCCACCTCATCAGTGCCCATAAGTGCCACCTCATCAATGCCCACCAGTTCAGCCTATCAGTGCTCATTAGTGCTGCCTTATCAGCGCACATCAGTGAAGGCGAAAAATTACTTAGTTACAAAATTTACTGACAGAAAAAAAGTAAAAAACATTTTTTTTTTAAATTTTTGGTCTTTTTTTTGTAAAAAATAAAAAACCCAGCAGTGATTAAATGCCACCAAAAGAAAGCTCTATTTGTGTGAAGAAAATGATAAAAAAAATATTTGGGTACAGTGTAGCATGACTGCTCAATTGTCATTCAAAGTGCGACAGCGCTGAAAGCTGAAAAAGGGCCTGGGCAGGAAGGGGGTGTTAGTGCCTGGTAGGCAAGTGGTTAATCAAGATATCCAAAACACAAAGCATAACTCCAAAACCGGTGTTCTGCCGAGAAAGTTCCCCTCGGCGGATAAGGACCCCTCTGTACTGCGCAGGCACAGCGCTTGCGCAGTACGAGCCGGCGGAAATAGCCAAAGCCGAATAATTGTAAATCAGCTGTACACGGCACCTGTAAGTGGGCCCCTCGCGGGCTCGCTTCGCTCACCACGCTTCGGGCAGGGCCTCACTACGCTCGGCACTTTTTTATTCTACCTCTAGGTCCACTTGGATGATGGGGCTTGAACCTGGACCCAGGGCGCAGGCGTCGTGTACAGCTGACTGAAGGTTTTCAGCTTTGGCTATTTTCGGCGTCTCCTTCGTCGTTAGTACTGCGCAAGCGCTGCGCCTGCACAGTACAGGGGGGTCCTTATCCGCCGGGGGAACTTTCTCTGCAAGACACCGGCTTACAGCCAGGAAGAAAGCAATTCCCAATACCGAGCTTTTTGTATATTCTCCCAGGATAGCAGTCTAGTGGATGTTCTTGTGTGTCCATGAAGATTCTCATTTCTCTAGGTCGTTGTATATGTACTAGTAGTTGGTCACAATCAACTGCATGTGTTCTGTAGTGCTGAAGACGTTTCATAGCATATCCAATTCACACAGGCAGCACAGTCACCTTAATTTAATCACCATGGAATGTATCAAGGCAGATGTTGATTCTAGAAGAACAGGATGGGATGTGTGAAATTTATCCTGTTCTAGTTACCTGATGTCATCTTTGGTGTCAGGAAGGCTGCATAGTTGATAATGTTTCAATTTGCATGGTTGAAGATGTGAATTGTTTCCAAATTGCCAGAGTAGAGAAGTTAAAATGAAACTATATGTAATTGATAGATGGTGTTGAGAACCCCAACCCCTGCTCAGTAGTGGTTGTTCAACATTGTCGTAGATGGCCTCTTTCAAGTTTCTCGTGAACCAGTTGTCCTCTCTCTCCAAAATGTGCCCCCCCCCCCCCCCCACCTTCCTTTAAAAAATGACCCTTTTCATTAAGGTGTAGCAATACTTTTGTTTCCATGTGTCTCTGATTCAATACCCAAACCTAAGCCCAAGAGGTAAGTTGGATAGACCATCCTTACATCCTTGTTGGTAGAAGCTAATGCTAGCCATAGCATAAAGCAGACCCTGTGCCTTACCCATTTAGAGAAAAGTAAGAGGAAAGCTTAGGTCTCCAGCAACACATACTCACCTTTTTTTGCACCCTCACCACTTTGTTTGGCTGATAGCAGAATGGAAAATAGGTCATATTTAAAGTAGAACTAAAGGTAAAAAAATGTTTTCATTGTGGATAGAGCAAGGGAGGGTTATAATCACTGTCCTTTTTTATTTTGCCATCTGTGTCCTGTTGGGGAAATTTCCCTAGACGTTCAGTCCCATAGCCATAACAGGTGAGAGGATATCCCCCCAAAGCAAGGAGATGCCTGTTTGTCACCAGAGTCACCAAAACTAGTGTACTCATTGGAAGATTTCCCCTCTATTCCTGTTCTGGTAACAACACAAAATTTGTGATTTTCTTTCACTTTCATTCTCAGTAATAACTGTAAACAGAAAAAATAGGGTTAGGATGAATCTGCCTAACAGGGATACAAACAGCAATAAAGCTTGTTAGATGTTCTAATTCCGCATCACTCTAAAATTAAAGTTGCCTTTAGCTATACTTTCTTTTTGACCCTACAAGGTTGATTTACTAAAGGCAAATAGACTGTACACTGTGCAAAGTGCAGTTGCACCCTGCAAGTGCAGTTGCTCCAGAGCTTAGTAAATGAGGTAATGCTTCACTTTGCAAAGAGTATCTAATCATGTGCAAGGAACATTTTTAAAAAAATGCATTTTTGCTTTGACAATCCCGTCACATGAGAGAAAGGGAAGTGAGTAACTTTCTCCTCCATACCTGGACCACAAAACCAAAGGAAACCCTCTGGTGGGACTTTGAAGGGCAAAAACTCCAATTAGGCATAAACCAATTGAATATATAAAAAAATAATTGTAATATTACAAAATGTAAAATACGACACAGAATTGACTATGTCAAGCTAAATACAATTGGACAAATACATAAATAATGTGTAGCAAAGTACTCATGAAATCACAACCACTGTTTAGAATCACTCTTGTATTGGTGAACAGAGTGATACCTAATGCATTTCAAACTCATGCATTTTTCCTCTTCATCAGGGCAAAGTGGTGGAGGTATCTATGATATCTACAGTTTATAGAGCAAAGAACAAAACAATAAGTAAAAAATATATAAATGCGTGTAATTGTACAAAAGGGAGACAAGAGCGGCCACCTCACTGACGACCAAAGAGGGGGGGAAGGGCAAGAGGGCCCAACCTTCAGAGGAACCCACACCAAGGGGTCAGACCCCATGGTGTGGGTTCCTCTGAGGGTTGGGCCCTTCTGCCCTGCTCCCCCTTTTGGTCATCAGTAGGGTGGCCACTCTTGTCTCCAAATCTTCCTGGATGGTTCAGGGCCAGCAGAGCCCTTATTTCCTTTGTTTTTAATATTCTTGATGTGACACAATGAAATACCTGATTGGTTGTCTACGTATATATATTTTTGTACAATTACACGCATTTAAATATTTTTTACTTATTGTTTTTTTTCTTTGCTCTATAAACTGTAAATATCATAGATACCTCCACCACTTGCCGCTGATGAAGAGGAGAAACGCATGACCTTGAAACACGTTGGGTATCATTCTGTTCACCAATTTTATTTTGCTTGACATAGTTAATTCTGTGTCCTATTTTACATTTTGTTATATTACTATAATTTTTTAAATATATTCAATTAGTTTACTCCTAATTGGAGTTTTTGCCCTTCAAAGTCCCACCATAGGGTTTCCTTTCATTTTGTTGTTCATATTAGGGATGTGGGCAATTTCTCCTATACCCCACTAGAGTTGAACTATTCTACTTATATACTCAATACCTGGAAGTGCTGATTTTTTTCTTCACTCCAGACCATTAAACAGAGCTGCAGGTGAGGGAATCAAAGGTAAACAAAACCCCTCAACAATTTTGCTTGGCCTTGCCCAACTAAACCTGAACAGGCCTAAGGTTGAACATGTTTAAAATTATAATCAAACCCCATTTTTGAAAGGTAACATGCAATCCTTATATCCTTTTTAAAATCTCTGTTCTCCAATCTATCCCAGAAGCCATAAGGAAAGAGGGGGTAGAAGAGCAGGGCTTTCAAATCCCTGGATCACCGCACCAGCTGCTTGGGCAGTGACAGCTAACCACTACGAAGCTAAGTGCAACGGTGACCAGGGGGTTGGGGAGGGTGTAGGGTATTAGTTCACCTTTTCAAAAGGAGAACTTAAGGGCCGTACACATGGACCGAATATCTGCGGCATCGACCGGTTCAATAGAAACACATTCTGCCCGTGTGTACAGCAGCCGGTCCGAAAGAAGCTGACCGTTTGGCCAACTTCTGTTGAAGGGGCATGACCAAAAAAGGTCTGCCGATCAGCACCAAATCAGTGCTTTCAGCCAATGGGGGTGGGAGGGATGTCCCACAGTCAGAACACAATAGCTTAGCAGGGAGATCAATGTACTAATATCGGATTGTTAATACAGGATCTCCTCCCCAGCTCTTCAGTTTTTTTTTGCTCAGCCTGCTGGGTTGAACAAAAAAAACCACTAGTGTGTACTGGGCTTTATACTTTTTTTTTTTTTTTTTTTTTAGCTCAAATGTTGGTGTATTTTTATGCAATTTTACAATCAAAGGCAGCGCAGATGAAGTACAATGTGTTACACTTCAATTCATTTACTACACATGCAGTCTGTGACATCTACAAGTACAGTGCGCAACTGCGATATATAACCCTACACTCCTCTTCAGGCACCAGAAGGAATCCGGGCAAGCCCGGTGAGCTATAAAAAGACGTACACATTCTACGCTACCCAAAGGATGGAGGCTTGAGTAAGAAAGCATTTAGTAAGTTACAGAGGCATAGCATGACTGTACTTCATTCTTAATACAGTAAGTTAAGGAAAAGAGGCCGTCCAATAAATATGCAGGAGGGTTTGGCAAACCTTTGTCAGTCCAGCTGATGTCGGGGTTCTGGTTTGCTAGGAAAGAAGCTGCCTTAGCAAGCAGAAAGCATAGACTACAGGTAAGTACACAGTGCAGAGAGAAAAAAAAAAAAAAAAAAGAACCGTAGCTCCCAGGTCCTGTATCTGTCTGCATCTTTAAGCAAGGGTGCTGGCCCGCACTCCCCTGCATATGCAGACAAAACATCCAACCACACTCCAATGACACCAAATCAATTGTTCCAGACACACACAGAATGTCTGCCCAGGCCTTCCCCGCTCTCATGCAATTCACCCATTAAAAAAAAAAAAAAAAAAAAAAAAAGCTTAATCATAGGCGTTAGCACCTCTACAACCTATCTCTATTTGGGCGAAACGCATCAGTGCAGAGATAATCTGGGCAGACTGCATTTTTTTTGTCCTGAACAATAAAGTTAATTTAATTTACGGTCACTGGAGTCCAGCTGGATGCTTCCCCTGCACAGCTAAGTACAGAGCGGCAGTCAGTTGCTAGGCAGCACCAGGAGCAAAGGTCAGAGAAGGGTAGCTAGTTGCCAGCTAGCAAATTGGTTATTTGGGTAGAAATAAAAAAAAAAAAATAATAAAAAAAAAAAAGGAGTATGGGTTACTAGTCAATAAGAGATAACAGACAATGCAAGCAGAGCCTGGTGGGTTAGCCACAGTACACCTCAAGTCCTTAAAAACACAATGCCCTGTGCCGAGAACACTTAACACAGCAGTGAACTAGGAATGTGCACCTGGGCACACTACTAGTTCTCAGATCCTGTTGCTAATCTGACAGATAAGTCAGAGTCAGTCACGTTAACAGATACATACTTGTGTGGAAATCTAAGGGTATAAAGCTATAAGAAGGGAACGAACACCAAGTGGACTGACAAAGGCTTGTAGAACTATTATTTATTTGTACAATGTAACACTTACAGCACTGTTCAGGAATAAATGCACAGATCTGAAAGCGATATTTCACCCATAAAAGCTGCCATTTTCCCCTCACATGTACGCGCATTAGAACTTGCGTTAAAAACAAAGTACCCATATGAACAAATGATCCCCTTTCGGTGTCCCTTAGGACAGGAAAACTGCAGGAGAGGGTTTGAAAGCCACAGCCGCTGAAAATTTATTGTGAGTAGAGTTCGGGACTACGGGAGCAGAGCAAAAGATCCGGGAGGTAAAAACGACATCACTGAGAAGAAAATTGGACAAAGGGTGGGTTACAGTGCGGAGCCATGAGGACGAATGCGGGAGTCGTGCAAGAGAGTCAGCCTTGTGATGGAGTGTCACCCCCGGCATCTCTGGAAGGATTATCTTCACGCCAAAGCCAGCACTGTGAGGGCTTCCTGTGCAAAGTATTTCACATCTACATCTTGGTCTTGCGTTAACTTCTCCAGGACTAGTTTCACATCATTCTGTAGGGTGCTGTTGTCCAGTGTGGGACCGATCTTCTGGAGAGACTTGGCAACATTAAAGCGCACATTCGCCACGGCATCGCCTGCCATCCGCACTACTGTGGGCAACATGTGCTTGGTGGTGATGTCCTGTCCACAAACTTCAGAGAGTACATTGATACAGAACAAGGTGGTCATTCGGTGCAAATAGTTCGGGTCGTTGGACATTGCCAGCACTTTGGGGATGATGGTGGCCTGAGCCCACTCTTTACCAAACTTCTCCACCAGCTTCTTCAGGTTGCTGGTAGCTGCCTCTCTGATGGCATATACGTGATCCACAAGCCAGGCCATACATAATGAGTTCAGCTTCTCATCAAAGAACTCCACACCCAGCTGGCCTGCGAGAGGCATGTACTCAATGATGGCCAGGCGCACTCGCCACTTGGCGTCCTCAGCCAGCTCCACAATAGCGGGCAGAAGGGACTGGGAGAGCTGGCGGATGCCGATGACCTCGTTTACACAGTCCAGGTTGGAGATGATGTTGAGTCTCACTTCTGGACACTCATCCTTCAGCTGGGCCAAGAAAAGAGGAAGAAGATGTTCTATAGTATTATCCTTCCCCAGGATGGGGGACAGACCCATGATAACGGATGCCAGGGCAGATTTCACGTGCTGGTTGGCATCTGAAACCAATTCCTTGACACATGGAAGGATCTGCGTCATGATGATATTCTCCCGACAGTCGGCTGACAAGTTCTCACATAATTCTTTAACTTTGTGGGAAGCTGCAGCTCTCACCTCAGCCTCACAGTCCTTCATCAGATTCTGGAAAGCCGGAACCAGGTCTGTCTTTGTTATTTCTGGGCCAACTGCTTTCTGGAGCTCTGTGAACTTGTCTGCCACCATGTACCGAACACGCCAGGACTTATCCTCAACTGCTTGTCTCAGTGTCGGTTAGACATGTGCACACTGAAATATTTTGTTTCGGAATTTCGTTTTCGTCTCAAAAATAAATTTATTTAGTTACTCCCGAAATTCGTTTTTATTTATTTCGTTTTTCGTTAAAAATTGCATTCGTCCGAAAATCCAAATTAAGGTCGAATCTGTCATTGAAGGCTTATGGTGTCTGTCGAATGTTCAAAGAAGATTCGACGGAGCAGCTAAACTGTACAATGCCGTATAGTTTACCTGCTCCGTCGAATCTTCTTAGAACTTTCAACAGACACCATAAGCCAAAGTACGTGTGTACTTAGTTCTAGCTATTTTACTGCTCCACCTCTTTGGTTACAATCAGCCAATAACATTCATCATCATCATTATTTTTATTTATTTTTTCTCCCCTACGTCGAATCTTTCCTCCCCTACGTCGAATCTTTTCTCCCCTGCGTCGAATCTTTACTCCCCTACGTCGAATCTTTTCTCTCTACGTCGAATCTTTACTCTCTATGTAGAATAATCTTGGACTAATAGAGCTAAGGTTAGGCACATTCGACCACAGGTTTGATGGACACAGATTGTTATTGTCATCATCATGTCGAATCTCCTATCTATATCGAACTGTTGTAGCAACGAAAACAAAAATAAAGCATTTGTTTATGTCGGATCTTTCGTTTTTCGGACTCTGCACTTTCGTTATCGTTTGTTAAAACGATAACGAAAATACCTGAAATTCGGACGAAAATGCATTCGGACGAAAACGAATGCACATGTCTAGTCGGCATCACCAGAGGCTCCAGTTCTTCCTGAGGTAGAAGCTGAGCAATATTCACACAGGCCTCCACGGCCAACAGACGGACAGAATCCTGCTCATCTGAGGCCAGGTTGGAGAACATTGGGATGATTTCACTTTTTACATATTCCAGCTCTAATACTTTCGCAAACTCCCCCAATTTGGAGGCGGCTGCTCGTCTGACCATTGGGGTGTCATCTGAACACAGATTCCGGAAATGTTGTCTAAGTTCTGCTTTTATGGTGCTGGAGACCCGTGGATAACACACGCTGAACAGACCGCATGCAGAAGTGCGTGAGGTGAACCAATCGCCGCTGGCCAAGCGCTTCAGCAGAGGTACAAAGTGCGCCTCGAGGTCGGCGGGAGAGTGTTCATGGGAAATGGCTCGGAGGGATTCCACAGCTCTGTCACTCACCACTGTCTCCTCAACGGTGGCCAAACTCTCTAGCGGTGGCAGTAAGCAGTGTACATACTCTGGTCCCCCAACCATTGAAGTAAAGGTCCCCAACTGTTCAGCCAAAGCCAGCAGCACTTCATCTTCATCATAGATCGTATCTGTCAGGAATGGCAGAAGCTCACTGCGGGTCCTTTCTACACCCAAAGCCAAAGCAATCGTGGAGAGCTTCTTAATACTGTTCAGACGGAGCTGCACGTCTTCATTCCGCAGCTCATCAATGAGGACGGCGATGGGATACAGAGAATCGTCCCCGTCAGCTGCAGCCATGATCTCTTCTTCCTGCCAGGCAGAGAGTGCGGGGGGGAGGAGCCGAGGACGGGGGCGCCGAGACTGTCACGCAGGGGAGGGGCTTTATACTTTAAAGTAAATATGAATCTTCCAGATGTGAGATTAGATTAAAGTGGTGCAAAGCAAACACTTAGAAAAGCGTTTTCACTTTTGAAATGAGAGCTTCACCATGTGAAAATAATGGGAAAAAAATTATCTAAAAAAAGAGAAAACGAAATCAGCCTTCACTTCACAAGAACTGGTATGCTGCAATATAATACCTTTTTGTTTTTGGGTTTAATACCGCTTTAGTGGAACCTTTCTAGTCAACTGTTGATGTTGCCTACATTAAAGGCATAATAACCATTTCCAAATCCAAACATCATTAACAGATTGGGCAATGCTCTTCTTATGTCTATGGGTACCCTATCTTTCATTCCGTGCTGTAACCTCCATACAGACATCAACAACTACACGTTTTGGCCCTTAAAATGTTTGTTGTGCCATCAGAACCTAAACCTCTCTCTTTGTTTTCAGATGAGAAGACGGGAAGAGAAAATGCTGTCAATTGTGATTCAATGCAAGGCAATGGAAGATGCTTTAAGCTTGTTTACAGAGTCTTTTAGTGTCATCCTATTTCATTCTATGGATGGATTAATAGCTTTACAGCTCAGGTAGAATTAAATGAACAGCAAAGCAACAGTATGTAACCCTATACCAGGGTTTCTCAGCTGGGGTTGTGCAAGAGGTTTGCAGGGGGGGTGTCACCATCGTAGGTGGCAGAGTTGGTGGAAGACAGGTCTACGTGCCCAGGAGAAGAAATGTGGCTGGGCTGGCAGAGACAGAAAAGTTCTAGGCAGAAGCAGCAATAACACTGCGGTTTTTCTTAAAGTCGAACTAAGGACAAAACTTTCTTTTCCATCTTGGATAGAGTAAGGGAGGGATATACCACCTGATGTTTCTTTTTTTCCCTATCTGAAGTAATGGAAAAGTGGAGATTTTCCTTAATTTCCTGTCCCTTAGACAAAACAAGAAGTGAGAGGAAATTTGTCACCAGGGTCACCAGAACTTGTGTCTCTATTGGAATATTTTCCCTCTATTCCTGTATTCCTGTTCTGGTGACAGCCCAAAATTTGGGATTTTCTTTCACTTTCACTGTTGGTGATAACGTAACCAGGACAAATAAAAATGGTGAACCTCCCTAAGGGAGGTAGAGAATGCAATAAAAACCTGACAAGTTTTCTGATTCCATTCCAGTATATCCAAAATTTAAAAAAAGTAAAGTTTTGTCTTTAGTTATGCTTTAGTCATTGAAGCTTGCCATGTAAGCACTGTCTGGTGGTATATCATCTCTGAGGGATGTTATTTTCCCACTAACACCAATGTGAGGGACTTTATTTTTCCACTGACCCCAATGTGAGGGGCATTATTTTCCCACTCTTGTCAATATGAGGGTCATTATCTTTCTACTGATCCCAATGTGAGAGGTATTATTTTCTCAATGATCCCAATGATAGGGGCATTATTTTTTCAATGATGCCAATGTGGGGGGAATTATTTTCCCACTGATGCCAATGTGAGGGGCATTATTTTCCCACTCTTGTCAATATGAGGGTCATAAACATTGGAGATAACAATATGGGTGGGTGACAATGATGAAGAAATGGCACCAACATCCCTGAAAATAAATGTAAACAAGGAAGGGTTTTTTGGGGGGATTTTTGGGGGTGCCAGAAAAGGAGAAGTAATTTCGATACTCCACACTAAGTACAAAATATAATAACAGGATTCTTTATTACAAACAGGACATGGTTACAGATTTTTTTTTAAGATATGAGGTTATGTGCACATGTACAAAAATACATCTAATAGTTCTAAACAATTGATGAAATTCTATCACTCCACAGAAACATGTCGGGACAATCACTCCAATTCTACCGCGGAGTGATCGAATTTCATCAATTGTTTAGAACTATTAGATGTATTTTTGTACATGTGCACATAACCTCAAGTCTGTATCCTCCCTGGCGGTTTTCCCGAGTGTGGCTCGGGGTTAAAATTCAGCACCATTAGCGGTAACCCCGAGCCACACTCGGGATTACATTGCAGGATCCTGGAGCGGTATACTTACCTTGTCCTCGGAATCCTGCGATGTCCCCCGCAGTGTCCGTGGGCTCCGTCCTCCTCCGAAGCCTCTCTGTGCCAGGCTCCATTCCCTGCGAGCGCCGCGACGCACGGGGGTGGAGCCTGGCGGCAAATTCAAAAAAATGTAAAAATCATAACACATACAGTACTGTAATCTTACAGATTACAGTACTGTATGAAATTATTTCACATCCCTTTTGTCCCCAGTGCTTTGGCCCATGCCCTGCATGCAGTTTTTTATTACATATACTGTTCTTTCTGCCTGGAAACTGGAGATTGTCCATAGCAACCAAAAAGTGTCCCTTTACATCAAAAGTGGCTTTAGACCGGCTAGAAAACAGCGATAGTAAATTAGAACACTTGCAGAATTGAGCGATAGTGAATCGTGGGGAAATTTATTTTATTATTATTTTTTTTTTTTTTAATTATTTATTTTTATTTATTATATTAAAATTTATGTTTTTGTGTTTCAAACTTTATCATACCCGGGATATCTACTAGACTCTTGTTTGGACAGATTTAAGTGTGTTATTGTTAAGAATTACAGACCTACAATATAAAATGCCAAATTTCCATGCAAAATAATTGTACCGCTTTTAGCACCTAAAATCCGAAATAATCATACCGCCAGGGAGGTTAAAAAAATTCTGTAGCCATGTCCTGTTTGTAATAAAGAATGAGGGTCATATATTTTCCACTGATTCCAATGTGAGGGGATTATTTTCCCACTGAGGCGAATGTGAGGGGCATTATTTTCCCACTGATGCCAATGTGAGGGACTTTATTTTTCCACTGACGCCAATATGAGGGGCATTATTTTCCCACTCTTGTCAATATGAGGGTCATAATTTTTCCACTGATTCCAATGTGAGGGGAATTATTTTCCCACTGATTCCAATGTGAGGGGAATTATTTTCCCACTGACACCAATGTGGGGGGGGGGGTATTATTTTGTCACTGATGCCAATGTGAGGGGCATTATTTTCCTTCTGATGCCAATGTGAGTCCTGTATTTCTATAATTCCAACATTTTCTGCAGCACACATGACATTGAAGTATCTTTAGCCAATGTAAAAGTATTTTTTTGGCACTGAAAGCTAATGCTTTTACTGTATATTGTTTCCAGAGAATTTAATTGTGTGCAGCAAAAAATAAGAATGTTTTATATTAGAAAGGTAATTTAAAATTGTTATTCTCTAATTTATTTTTATATAAATACCTCATTGATCGCACAAACATACTGAGAGCTTTAGATGTGAAAATTATTTGAGGCAATCACGAAGACTTGACATTTTTTTCAAGGGTTTCTCCAGGTTAAAAAAGGTTGGAAAAAGAAAAAAAAAGAAAAAAAAATATGGCAACTTAAAAAAAAAATGAATTTAAATTAAACTGCGTGCAGTGGTTAGAGAGAGCTGCCACAGTCTTAAACTCCTCACGTTTAGACCAAATTTCTTTAAAATATGTAGATGTTTGGTTTCAGAAAAACTAGACCGCATGCAGGCTAAAAGTATTGGGACGCCTGCCTTTACACACACATGAACTTTAATGGCATCCCAGTCTTTGTCCGTAGGGTTCAATATTGAGTTGGTCCACCCTTTGCAGCTATAACAGCTTCAACTCTTCTGGAGAGGCTTTCTACAAAGTTTAGGAGTGTGTCTATGGGAATGTTTGACCATTCTCCCAGAAACGCATTTGTGAGGGCAGGCACGGATGTTGGACAAGATCGCCTGGCTCACAGTCTCCTCTCTAATTTATGCCAAAGGTGTTCTATCGGTTGAAGTCAGGACTCTGTGCAGGCCAGTCAAGTTCCTCCACCCCAAACTCACTCATGCATGTCTTTATGGACCTTGTTTTGTGCACTGGTCCAAATGATTTGGTGGAGGGGGGGTTGTAGTGTGGGGTTGTTGTTTAGGGGTTGGGCTTGGCTCCTTAGTTCCAGTGAAGGGAACTCTTAAGGTGTCAGTATACCAAGACATTTTTTGGACAATTTCTGGCTCTCAACTTTGTGGGAACAGTTTGGGGATGGCCCCTTCTTGTTCCAACTTGACTGCGCACCAGTGCACAAAATAAGGTCCATAAAGACATGGATGAGCGAGCTTGGGATGGAGGAACTTGGCTGGCCTGCATAGAGTCCTGACCTCAACCCGATAGAATGCCTTTGGGATGAATTAGAGCGGAGACTGCAAGCCAGGCCTTCACGTCCAGATCAGTGCCTGACCTCACAAATGCGCTTCTGGAAGAATGGTCAAACATTCCCATAGACACACTCCTAAACCTTGTGGACATCCTTCCCAGAAGAATTGAATCTGTTATAGCTGCAAAGGGTGGGCCAACTCAATATTGAACCCTACGGACTAAAACTGCGGAGCTATTAAAGTTCATGTGTCTGTAAAGGCAAGTGTCCCAATACTTTTGGCAATATAGTGTATATTTAAATGCAATCGTATCTTGCATTTAAAGGTTTATACTCCAGAGATACATTTTTTATCCTTTTTTCACTTGTCGGTAATGCTTTTCTGATTAACCACTTAAGGACCGAGCCTCTTTTTTTACACTTGTTGTTTACAAGTTCAAATAATTTCTTTTTGCTAGAAAATGAAATAAACCAAACATTATATATATTTTTTTCGAACACCCTGGAGAATAAAATGGTGGTCATTGCAATACTTTCTGTCTCACCGTATTTGCGCAGCGGTCTTACAAGCGCACTTTTTTTGGAAAAAATACACTTTTTTGAATTACAAAAATAGGACAACAGTAAAGTTAGCCCAATTTTTTTTTTTACATTGTGAAAGATAATGTTACGCCGAGTAAATTGATACCCAACATGTCACACTTCAAAATTGCACCCGCTCATGGAATGGCGACAAACTTTTACCTATATAAATCTCCATAGGCAATGTTTAAAAACTTCTACAGGTTACCAGCTTTGAGCTACAGAGGAGGTCTAGAATTTTTGCTCTCGCTCTAACGATCATGGCGATATCTCACATGTGTGGTTTGAACACCATTTTCATATGCGGACGCTACTCACGTATGCGGGAGGAGGGAGGGGGCACTTTAAAAAATTTTTTTTTTTTCTTATTTATTATACTTTTCATTTTTTATTTTGACACAGTCTTTTAAAAAAAAAAATGTTTGGGTCACTTTTATTCCTATTACAAGGAATGTAAACATCCCTTGTAATAGAAAAAAATCATGACAATATTTGATCTGACCTCAGATCTCATATTTACACTAAAATGCAATAAAAAAAAATGTCACTTGGGAAAAAAAAATCTCCTTTAAGAGCTATGGTTGTTTGACGTCACTTCCGCCCTCCCATGCTATGGAGCCGAGCGGGGGCCATCTTCCACTTAGTCAGCAGGCAGGCATCCATGGGAGAGGACGTGATTGTCTACGCCGATACCTGCGGGTCCAGTAAGCGGCGGAGACGACCGGAGCGCAGCGGGTGGGCACCTCTCCCGACCACTGATAAAAGTGATCTTGTGGTGAATCCGCCATGGAGACCACTTTTATCTAAAATAAAAACGCATGGCATTCCCGAAAATACCAGGGTTATGGCAGTTAGCTGCTACCATAACCCCGGTATTTAACGTCAAAGTACCGACATATGGGTATGGCGATTTGCGTGAAGTGGTTAAATTATTATTATAAATCAGGGCAGTGTGACCCTATGAATAAGCTATGAATAAGCACTTTTGAAAGTGTGAAACGCTTCAGCTCCTGTGATCCGTTGTTTGCTGTGGCTTGCACTTTTTGGATTATTACCACCTTTTTTTTAATAAAGGCATTTGATTTTGAGTGCGGCTGTCCAGAATCTTCCCTTCATCCAATTACCTATGCTTAGCCACCACCTGCTATTCCTGTTCTGAGGAGAGCTACATTTCCAGACACCCTTCCTAGAGCGGCATCTCTCTTCCCAGTGTGACCATTTCCTATCCATTCTGTTTAACCACTTGCTTACTGGGCACTTAAACCCCCCTACTATCCAGACCAATTTTCAGCTTTCAGCGCTGACGCACTTTGAATGACAATTGCACGGTCATACAACACTGTACCCAAATGAATGAATGAATTTTTATCATTTTTTCCCCACAAATAGAGCTTTCTTTTAGTGGTATTTGATCACCTCTGCAGTTTTTATTTTTTGTTAAAAAATGTAAAAAAACTGAATTAAAAAAAAAAATAAAAAAATTTTAATTTTGTTATAAAAAATTTAAAACAGGTAATTTTTCTCCTTCATTGATGTACGCTGATGAGGCTACACTGATGAGCACCGATAGGCGGCAGTGATGGGCACTGATGGGTGGCAGGGATGGGCACTGATGGGTGGCAATAATGGGCACTATCAGTTACACTGATAGGCAGCACTGCTAGGTGGCACTGATTGGCAATACTGGTGAGCATTGATAGCTGGCACTTGTGGGCACTGATAGGTGGCACTTGTGGGCATTGATAGGTGGCACTTGTGGGCACAGATAGGTGGCACTGTGGGCACTGATAGGTGGCACTGTGGGCATTGTTAGGTGGCACTGTGGGCACTGTTATGTGGGCACAGATGAGGCAGATGTGCCTCTTCCAAGTCGGGACTGATGTCCCTCGCATCCGAGCCGGTTATCGGCTTTTTTTTCTACTCACGCTGTCAGCGTGAGTGGAAAAAAAAGCCGATTACCGATCTTTTGTTTACATCATGTGATCAGCTGTCATTGGCTAACAGCTGATCACATGGTAAGGGGCCGGGACCGGCCCCTTACTTGGATCGGTTATCACCCGAGTCTCAGTGACTTGGTGATCACAGCGCGCTCGCAGGGGGGGCAGGGCGCGTGCACAGGGGAGGCCGTCATATGACGGCCTCCCGGGAATTCAGGTCCGCGTTGTGGCTGTCATTCAGCCATAGCGTGGATGTCAAGTGGTTAATCATTCTAATAGAAATAAGGGCATTTTTTTTTTCATTTTGGGTAACGTAAAGGAGGGTTATTACCCTTATCGGGTATTTTTTGCCATCTATGTCCCATTGGGGAGATTTCTGTTTACTTCTTGTCCCAAAGTACAACAGGAAGTGAGAGAAAATCCCTCCACAGTGAGGGAATTTCTAGTTTTTACCAGGATCACCAGAACTAGTTTCCATATTGGATGGTTTCCCCTCTATTCCTATTCTGGGGACAACCCAAAAACTTTTTCTTTTACTCAGCCTTGTAGTTAACAGTAAATAAGACAAATAGAGGGGGGTAAACCTCCCTAATTGGGACACCGACAGCAATAAAAACCTGACAGGTGTGTTAATCCCTCTCCACTCTGTACAAAATAAAAAAATAATGCCTTTAGGTAATCTTTTAGTCTGGTTTCAGCCAGATGGACCAAGTGTACCCCAGTCCCCTTCTGGAGCCTAACACCCCAGGGGATCAAGGCAAGGTCTTCTGATTTTAGAGGACTTGTGTACACCTGTTGCATGTTTTTGTGTTTCACTCTTTATGTGTGTGCACATTATTTTGGCACCGGGTAAAGTTTTTGAGTGTGTTCACACACCATGGGCTTTCAAAAAAAAAATTAGTCCAATGAGAAATGGGCAGTGCTTTCCTTTCAAAATGGGATGAATCCATGTATAATAAATTAGACTTTCCATTTTTAAAAGTGAACATGTTTTAGCTCTTGTTGGGGATTAGCATTTTGCTTTTGTAGGCAGAGACTTTCTGCAGGGATAAGGCGTTGTCACTCCCTCTCTGCATATCAATGAACCTGCTCATTGCATAGGCTCTGTATTCTGAAGGAATGATGCAAGTAGTGTTTTTGTTTCTTGGTGTGGCCACAGAATGAAAAAAGTGCAATGAATTTGTTCAGATAATTACCTTGGAACAATTGGTTGTCAACCTTTCCTGTATCGAGATGCATGATTCAGATTGGGGGCTTGCTGCATTCTACTTTATAAGTTTAGTTTTCTTCATATATAGGGAGCATAAATCTGTATAACATCCTAGGACTGTCAATAGAAAACCTGTTTTCAGTTTATATAAGCTGTGAGCTTGTATAAACTAGGAAGCTGTAATGACTTCTCCAATTCATGTGTGTCTTGTCTGTTGTTTCTGTGACCACGTTAATCCTTTCCACTCACAATAGTCCTGGTAATAGTACCTAGAACCTTTTATTCCTAAAAAAGTAACACCAGTGATGTGTGATTGTTAATAATACCTTGGGTAAACCTCAATAAAGCACTCCAATGTTACAACCAAGTTATTTTTACAGACTCGTGTCGTGATGGCTTGCGAAAAAACATAGACACTTAAGCTGGCCATACACCAGTAGAATTGCCCTCAAAAGTTTTCATTTTAAGTACGTTTGTTTGATTTTCTATTCGTTGGGGTTAAATCAACATTCCTTTTCAACCGTAGTAATGAGAAAATTTTAAGGAAAAGGATGGAAAATTTTTCGAGCCAATTTCTAACAATGTATGTTTTTGTTCAGGAAAATCCATTTATTCCAGAATTAAAAGCCATTAAATGAATCAAAAGCAAGCAAATCTTTGAAACACTTTCAAACAATATTCGTCAAGTCATCGAATGTACTGAGAATTTTTGTATGAATTTTCGCACAAATTATCACGTGAACAATATGTTCGAAAATCTACTAGTGTATGGCCAGCTCCATTGGTCCGATAGAACATTTGTCTGTGTCTTGCTTAACATAGCTAAGCAAAATTTTGTCTTATTGACCAATGCCAAAAAAGTGAGGTGATAACCAAAAATTGTCACCAAAACAGGAATAGAGGGGAAATCACCCAATGGGCACTATAATATTTTCTCTGACTTCCAGCTGGGTCTCTGGGAGTGGAAGTGAATGGAAATTTTCCAAATAAGACAAAACAGCAAAAAGAAAATCTGCCGGGAGTTTCAACCATTTCCCTGCTCTATCCACAAGTGGTAATAAAAAAAAAAAAACTTCTGAGGTTTTTATTTTATTTTATTCAATATTCTATCCATCTGAAAAATAAATAATATAACTGTGTATGAGAGATCATGTATGTGTATGTATATATATATTTACTTTCAGAGCCCACAGTGACCAATTGATTGGTCTGTCTCATAAACATCGGAAAGCTGTATTAAAGGTTACGAAGGAAAATTAATAAAAAATCAAATCTACCAAAAATCAGTGGCTTTTGGATAAATGGGCCTAGCCTGTTTCTAAGGCCATCCTTTTAGACTTATCTTCCCACAGATTTGAAGGTTACTTTTCCAATTTCACAATTCCATTTTTGCTACTTGACATCCAAATAGATTGGTAAATGAGATGAGTAAATGTTTGTTTTGTTATTTTCTCTTTTTTTTTAAACAGAGATTTTACTCTTAAAAAAAAAAAAAAAAAAAAAAAAAGCCAAAACGTTTTTCTTTGTAGATAAAGTATGAAAGGTGAAAACACCTGTCAATTTTTTTTTGTTTTTCCTTTATTTGATCTGTGCCCCTATAAGGGAGATTTTCAGTCGTGTTCTTACCTGTAGACAAAACAGGAAGTAAAAAGAAATCTCTTCAAAGTGAAATGCTGTATTAAACAGTTGCCACGGGAACCAGTGTCCCCATTGGAAGATTTCACCTGTATTCCTGTTCTGATGGCAACTCAAATTTTTGGTTCCTCCCTCACTTTTATTGAACAATGTTATTATTTGGATGATGTTAATTTTGGATGATGTTAATGTTTACCAGGACAAATAGCGAGAGTGTATCTGCGGAGAAACAGATGGATATTTTACCAAATTCCAGCCGCCAAAGTGAAAGCAGCCTAAATGTTTAAATTTCCCATTGGGGAGAATCACACCTCTCTAAAAGTACTGGTACTTCTGTCACTGAGAAAAACATGTGGGGAAAATTATCCCTAGAAGGTAAGGGGAAACCTTCCAATGATGACTCCTGATCCAGGGACAATGGTCTCAGAGGGGAGTTCTCCTCACTTTAGGAGTTTCTTTTAACTTTCTGTTAGAGACACCAAGCTGATGATGCATCCTAATGGGTTTTGTTGACCCCACCGTTCCTCCCCCTTTTCTCTTGTATTTTCTAATTTACAATACATGACCTCTCTCTTCTGGTGTGAAGGACAGTTTCTAGATGCTGCTATTACTAAGGAGGATTGATAACAGCTGTCAAAAAAGATTGGAAGATGATGTTTCAGTGGGACAATGAGTAGCCATTAGGATCTCTGGCTTACCTTTATACATCTCTAGCACCTGGGTCCTGTCGGACGTTTGGACCCTCAATCAAGTTATAGTTGTCCCTCCTTCCTTCTCTTTGTTGTAGCTTTAACACTGTTGGTCATCTAGTGATATGGTACAGCTTGAGTCCTAAAGACGGAGGCAATGGTTTTCTTTTAAGTTCAAGTGTAGTTTGTAGGTCTGTTTTAGTAAAGGTTAAACTTATTATAGGCAGTTTTGAATTCCACATACTTCTTTGCTACAGCTATGGCATATCATTTCATTTATTAATGGTTTGGTAATGTTGTGTGGTGGGTTTATTGTGGGTTGTATTATCCTGTGCTGCATCTCAGGGACAGAAAGTAAAAGGAAATTTCCCCAGTGGTAAACAGGCAACAAATAAATAACCTGGCAGGTGGTTTACCTTCTCCCTATTCTATCCAAAACAAAGCAAAAAGTTTAACATGGACACATAGGCTTTCATTGAGTTGAGTTTAGGAGCTTTGGCAAAAAAAAAAACCACCAAAAGCTTCTAAACTCAAGTTTAGAGGCTGCTAGTGTACATGGAGCCTAACAGGCTGAAGTATCCCTTGAACCTATGGCAGATAGCACCTTGAGGACATTCACCACTTACCAATTATGCAACGGGACTATATAAGATTGACAAACAAGAGCCACTGATTAACAAACTAATTCACTGGAGAGACTATTGCAGACTGCATTCCAATTGCCTGTCATGGGTCAATGTACTTGACAAATAATCATGGCAGTTTTGCTCTACATTATTAAATAGTTGGTCTGTCCAAAGGCAAGCTATGCACAGCTTTATATACTACGAAGTATGAAGTGAAATATATTATTGTGTTGCTTCAGAAACAAAAGAAGTATACATTTTGGCCAGTTTACAAAGCTTTATTTCTCATAATTTAAAAAAAAATAATAAAAAAAATAATAATAGCAATAAAAACATAATTTACATTTGACTATATGACATTTACAGACTGTACATGAAATCAAAGGGCAGCAAGTCATAGGAGTCTATAGCAACAGAAAAATTACTTTGTACTTTCTACTTTCATTGTCCTTTGATCATAGTAATGATGCAATACTGATCAGTTGGCCCAAAAGATGAGAAAACCCTTGCTCAGAGTTCAACCCATTGAAAAATGCTGGTCTTGTTAAAACATCCCATAAATGTGAGGCTGTTGTAGCTGCTGTAAAAACTGTGGTGGTTTTGGGTTGGTTGTGGAGAAGGAGTTGTAATAAGAGGTCCTGCTGTAGAACGGGCTATTGTCCTGTATGTCTCCTGATGGATCTGCAGGAGGGATTGAGTTGAAGCTGTTTAGGCCAGTAATATTCCTTTGAGAAAGTTCGTTCATCAGACCAAAGGACATTTGTTTGCTTGCTGAGTTTGTGTCCATGGATCCCATGCTGTTAAGAAAGTTGTTCAAGCAAGGAGTATAAGAAACTGCCGGAGCTGGTGGTGAGGTGGATTTTATGTCATGTGGCGATGTCTCCAAAGATGGGGGAGATGGGGTTGACAAAGCCGGACTCTCTTTTTCTTTTTTGTTTGAGACGGTCTCATCTTCCTCCGTTTTTATGACCTTGTTTGAGTTAGACTCAGATTTGCTCTTTCTTTTACGACGGAAATTCCCGTTGTCAAACATTTTCTCACAGTTGGGATCCAGAGTCCAATAGTTTCCTTTACCTGCAAAGAAAGTAGCAGATGGATAAGTAAAAGAAACATATCAATGATTTTGTATTGCAAATACCTCTACTACCAGGCTTCTCCACAGTTACAGCAAACAAAATTAATAAAGACAAAGGAAAAAGTATATGGACTTAAATAGTAATAAACTAGAATAAATTAATGCTAGGGAAAAAAAAAGCTCAGCACAAGCATAAGGATCTGAAATTTTCAAATATAATTTGACTCAGCTGAAAATAACTTTTATTTGTAAATAAAGATCTTTATCTTGGCGTATTAGCACTTAAAATTAAGCTGTTATGATGATGTTTTGGATTGGTTTTTTTTTATAAGAAAAATGGAAAATAAAAATATGGTTTCTTCCCTATTTTTTACATATTTTATATATGTAGTTATTTGTGTTATTGTTTGTGTATAAAAATGTCATTTTTAATTGATCATATAACTAAACACCTAAATAAATACAATTATGAGTGCAAATGCAATTTAGGAAAAAAAACCTAAAAGTTATGTAATAAGAGGTGATTTAATAGGCTTCACCAAATGTTTGTTTTGGAGACTGATTTGTGTAAAGAGGGATCTTGAGCTTTTAAAAAACTGAATAAATGTACCAAAGAAAATTGATTTACTAAAACTGGAGAGTGCAAAATCTGGTGCAGATTTTCATAGAAACCAATCAGCTTCCAGGTTTTTTGTCAAAACTGAAGTTAGAAGTTGATTGGGTACCATGAACAGCTACATCAGATTTTGCACTCTCCCGTTTTAGTAAATTGCCCCCTTGGTGTGTAAAAGAGAATAGTAACATATGCTTAGCATATAATATGTAACATGTTTTTTCTTACCTGGATCATTTTCATCTCTAGCAACTTTCTTGAAGCAGTCATTGAGGGACAAGTTGTGCCGGATAGAATTCTGCCAGCCTGCTTTAGCTTTCTTGTAGTAGGGAAAGTTTTCAGCCACATACTGATAGATTTGGCTCAGAGTGAGTTTCTTTTCTGGGGTATTTTGAATGGCCATGGCAATGAGAGCTGAGTAGGAATATGGAGGCCTCACCACCTTGAAAATATCTTCATGGGAAGCCACAGACATCCAGGTAACGTCTGTACCACCATAGCCAGTTGAATTTGGCAGGAACTGTCTCTGAGATCCATAAGATGGTGGCATGTAAGGAGAGGGGTTGTTGCCATAAGAATAGCTGGTGGAATTGTTGACTCCAGGGCCCCCGAGCCACAAGTAGGGATTTGCTGGAGGAGCGAATTCTCCTATTCCATAACTTGGTGGTCTCTGAGTAGCGTGCAGGTTCTGTTGGTACATGCTGAAGTTGTCACAGTACACAGACATCTCTGGAGGTTCCTGGGCACTTTTTGGGTGAAGCTGATGTGGGCTTGAAGCAGGAGGTCTCTGATGAGCTGGAAGCTGGATGGAGTTCATGCTCTTCAACACCTTTCAAACTTAAGGCGCATCAAGTGATGTTTGACAAGTATGAAACCTGCCTTTATACCTCTTGAGACTATCAGCCTGGGGCCGAGAATAGGTGTGTCTTTCTCTGAGCAACCATTCTGATAGCTCAATGGAAAGCTTGGGGAGTGTCCAGAACAGGTCTGCTCATCAGAAAGGCACCAGAGAAGACAATAGACTCTTTTCATCATGTCTGCAGCTGCAGGACATGATTTCCTCTTATCGTATGTTGATTACTATGTCTCAGGTGGGAGTTAAACATGAACTCTGAGTTTACATACCATGGATCTCCTCCTTTGTACATAATATAGACTGTGTGACATTTTCATCAGAAATGTTCAACAGCTTTAAAAGTTCTGATTTAAAATGTGGTACAACAATGTAATTTTATCATTTAACACCTGTGTAAAAGATGCTAAAAACTAAAATAACTAACATAACTTTATTGAGATCTGCCCTTGATAAGGATCTATGCTATAATAGCAATTAAAAATAAAGACATATACGATTTTTTATATCTACCTATCAGCTTTTTTTGTGAATTTAATTGTAAGGTTTTACAAATCAGAGAACGGCGCTAAATAGATATTTAAATATAAATAATAATACACACATATACAGTCATATTTCAAATAAAGTTATGTGTGGGTACTGTAATTAAATAATAAACATTTATAAGATTTATATATCTAGCTGTTAGATATTTTTGTAAATTCAGCTGTAAGTTTTTACAATCAGTGACTTGTGTTCAATGTATAATATATATATATATATATATATATATATATATATATATATATATATATGTGTGTGTGTGTGTGTGTGTGTGTGTGTACTGTAATTATATAGATGTATATACTTTTACAGGTAGTAAAACTATAATTAATGTTTTCAAAATTAAAAAGCAGTCTTTCTCCATGAAAACTAAACTGGATGTTCAGTTACCTAGATAAAGCAGCACATTTCTGCAAAGTCTGTCAATGTCTGCTTTATTTTCACAAAGTAAAATAACAATAGTGACTTCTGCCTGTTTAAATAATTATCTGAAATGTTCAGAATTCTTTACCTCCCTCATATTTCTGCTATTGTCAGAAATGTAAATGGAATAACTTGTTCTGTTTTTCCACTGCAGATTACTTAGGAATCACAAAGGAAAATTAAGAAGTAAATGTGATTTTAGCTTGCTTCTGTGTGGTACTTTTTCTTATAAAGGTTTGACACAGTCAGCTAAATAATATAGATATATAGAGTTTAATAGAGTTTAAAAGTGTGCATTTATGCATATTATTTGCTGCCACCAGAACATAATTTAAGTGGTATTTCTTTATCAAATTTATAAATTGAGGGACACAGAAAGGTAGTAATTCTTATGCCGCGTACACACGAGCGGACTTTACAGCAGACTTTGCTCGGCGGACTTTACGCCAGACTTCATGACGGACTTTCCGAATGAACGGACTTGCCTACACACAATCCACCAAAGTCCGTCGAATTCGTACGTGATGATGTACGACCGGACTAAAACAAGGAAGTTCATAGCCAGTAGCCAATAGCTGCCCTAGCGTGGCTTTTTGTCCATCAAACTAGCATACAGACGAGCGGACTTTTCGACCGGACTCGAGTTCGACGGATAGATTTAAAACATGTTTCAAATCTGAGTCCGTCCAACTTTTGAGCAAACAAAGTCCGCTGGAGCCCACACACGATCTAATTGTCCGACGAAATATCGTCCGCCGGGCAAAGTCTGCCGTACAGTCCGCTCGTGTGTACGCGGCATTAGACATTTAAGTCATACTGCAGAAAATCCTCCTGTTAGCAGCGGTATAACCCAAAAGTATATAAAACCTTGTACACACGATCGGACGAGTCAGAAGTAGGGATGAGCTTTGTGTTCGAGTCGTACCCATGTTCGACTCGAACATCGTGTGTTCGGTCGTTCCCCGAATTACGAACGATATGGGCCGTTCGCGCCAAATTCGAGTGGCGCGTCATGGCCCATAATTCACTGCGGCATCGCAGTGCATTGCTGGCTGATGATTGGCCAAGCATGCACTATGACCCGCATGCTTGGCCAATCACAGCATCGTCTGAACAGAGAGCCATATTTGGCCAAAGCCAAGGAAGCTTTGAAAGAAGTTCGCTCCCAGCCAGCCACTTGCCAGCGGTTGAATGCTAGCTTGGCAAAATTGCTAGCACTTCAACTGCTACCTTTTCAGTTGGTAGACTCTGCCCCCTTCCGTGAGTTTGTGGAATGTGCGGTTCCTCAGTGACAGGTTCCCAAATGCCACTTTTTCTCACGGAAGGCGATTCCGGCTTTCTACCGGCATATGGAAGGCAACGTCTTGGCCTCGCTGGACAGGGCTGTCAGCAGTAAGGTGCATATTACCGCTGACTCATGGTCCAGCAGGCATGGACAGGGACGTTACCTAAGTTTCACGGCGCATTGGGTGACTCTGCTGGCAGCTGGAAAGGATGCAGGACAAGGTGCAGTAGTGTTGGAGGTTGTTCCCCCACCACGCCTCCAAAATGCCACTACTGGTGATTCTGACACACCTCTCTCCTCCACTGCCTCCTCTTCTACTTCTTCCATGGCCTCTTCCTGTGCTTTGTCCTCGGAACCAGCAGTGCTCTGTCGGCGTTCAAGGGGCTACGCAAGTACGCAGGCCAAAAGATGCCATGCGGTGCTTGAGCTGGTGTGCTTGGGGGACAGGAGCCACACTGGGGCAGAGGTTCTGTCAGCTCTGAAGGGGCAGGTTCAGAGGTGGTTGACGCCACGCCAACTTAAAGCAGGAATGGTGGTTTGCGACAATGGCACCAACCTCCTCTCCGCCCTCTGACAGGGACAAATGACCCATGTGCCCTGTTTGGCTCACATGCTTAACTTGGTGGTGCAGCGGTTCTTGGGCAGGTACCCGGGCTTACAGGATGTCCTGAGGCAGGCCAGGAAAGTCTGAGGCAGGCCGGTCATATAATGCCAGTGCTCGGCTGGCAGACCTCCAAAAGGAATTTAACCTGCCCAAGAACCACCTAATCTGTGACATGCCCACCAGGTGGAACTCAACGCTGGCCATGCTGCAGCAGCTGTGCACGCAGCAGAGGGCCATCAATGAGTACCTGTGCGACTATGGCACCAGGACAGGGTCAGGGTAGCTTGGTTTTTTTGGGCCATGATCAGGGATGCATGCATTGTCCTGTCACCATTTGAGGAGGCCATGAGGATGGTGAGCAGTGACAGTGCATGCATCAGCGACACTGTCCCCCTTGTCCACCTGTTGGAGCACACGCTGCGTGGAATAATGGACAGGGCACTTGAGGCAGAACAGAGGCAGGAAGAGGAGGACTTCCTTAGCTCTTAAGGCCCCCTTTATCCAGACAGTGTTCCTGCGTGCCCGCCGATCACACAGGAAGAGGAGGAGGAGGAGGATTTTGTCAGCATGGAGGTGGAGCTTGGCACTCAGCATCAGCAGCAGTCTTTAAGGGATCATTTACAGTCCCAAGAAACCCATGGACTTGTACATGGCTGGCAGTAGGTGGCTGCGGATCATGTCGTCCTTAGTGACCCAGAGGACTCTGGACCGAATGCCTCAGCAAACCTATGCTGCATGGCCTCCCTGATCCTGCAAAGCCTGTGAAAGGATCCTCGTATTCATGGTATCAAGGAGAGGGATCAGTACTGGCTGGCAACCCTCCTTGATCCACGTTACAAGGGTAAGGTTGCGGACCTTATCTTGCCGTCGCAGAGGGAGCAAAGGATGAAACATCTTCGGGAGGCCTTGCAGAAAGGTCTGTGCAACGCGTTCCCAGAGACTGGGAGGTTACAAACTCCTGTTCCTGGACAACGTGTTGCTGAGGCTTCGGTCAGTCAAAGAAGGAGCGGTGAAGAAGGTGGCCGTCTGACCGATGCATTCAGACAATTTTTTAGTCCGCAGCCCCAAGGTATGATCGGTTCCAGCAACCATCGCCAGCGTCTGTTTTACATGGTGCAGGAATACCTAGGGGCAAGATCTGACTTGGACACCTTTCCCACCGAAAATCCTCTGGGTTACTGGGTCTTGAGGATGGATCACTGGCCAGAGCTTGCACAGTATGCAATTGAGCTACTGGCCTGTCCTGCATCCAGCGTTCTTTCAGAACGCACATTCAGTGCTGCTGGAGGCTTTGTAACTGATCACAGGGTGTGTCTGTCCACCGACTCGGTCGATCGACTGACCTTCATAAAAACGAATTTCAGTCTTGGATCACCACCAGCTACCAAGCACCTGATGCTGATGTAACCGAATAATTTTTTTTGAAATCTCAGATCCCTTCAAAGACTGCCTATGCTGATGCTGAGTGACTATCCTGTTATGCTGAGTAATTATCCTCTTCCTCCTCAATGATCATGCTGATAGCTTGTAAGAACATTTTTGGTTCTGGGTGCCGCCACCAGTGCCTAAGGCCCAATTTTTCAGCCCCTGTTAAACAGGGGCATGTAATTACAATTTTTGATGCAATTCTTTGCAGCAGGGCTAGTTCCTGCGCTCCAACTAGAGTATCTGTGAGGGGTTGCAGTGTTGTGGCACCAGTGCCTAAGGCCCAATGCTTTGCTGGTGATACTGATGGAGTTATTGCAAAGTAATTTTCAAATGCTTTTTTTTCTAGTGATATCAAGAATAATATTATTATGGTTTTTTTTGGGCAAGTTAACACAACACCATTATCCCGTAGTTTTTAAGTTTAAAGATGCAACTATGCAGGTGTCCCTTATCAATTTTACAGTGTATTTTTTTAAATGTAACTGCCTACTCCCAAACTGTCATTTGAAGTAAAATACATAGCCAAGTATTATTCTCCACAATTTTTTTATTGTGTATTAAAAAAAGAAAACAAATAAAATTAGACATGATATCTGTCAATAGAACTTAACCAAAAAGTGCATTCTATGCATCCAAAAATATAGAAAATATAACAAATCAAATCATTATTATTCAACCAAAAAATAAAATAAAAGCCTCATGCATGTGTCCTGCTTCTTAATATAGGGGGTCAACAATGCCAAGAGTTGGTAAAAGCAGGGGTCCGTCATCCAGAGATAATTCGAAAATCATCTGGATTATTCTCCTGGAGCTCCCGCAGGAAAGGCATATGACATATTTGGTCACGATTATTAAAGCAACCAATTTTTGGTCCAAGAACTCCTCCTCCTCCTGTTCCTGGACTGGACTTGGGTCAAAGCAATAACTCCAAGGCCAATAATAAATAACACGTTATCTCCTCTGATTCAGCAACATGTCTGGTTGACAAACGCCTATTCAGAAACGAACTGAAAAGCACGAAATGAAAAGCGCGAACTGAAAAAGCAGGAATCAACACTCACCAAACTTCTACTAACACGAAATTAGCAGAAGGAGCCCAAAGGGTGGCGCTATAGGGCTGAAAAACCACGTAGTACGTTCGTGCTTGTTGGTCGACAATTCCTTGCCGTTTGTATGCAAGACAAAATCCAGGCACATGCCTTCAGACAAAAGTCAAAGGTTTTGTCTGCGGAAAATCCGATCGTGTGTACGAGGCTTAAGTCCTTTGCCTCCTGATGAACCACAAAAAAACTGATTTCATGGTAAGTACAAAAATCCTATTTTTTCTTGTTTGTTAAGAGACACAGGATTCAGAAACAATTAAGTTCTACTGCCATTTACAGGAGGATTTGCTGCAGTGTAACCTCATAATGAATAATTACTACATTCCCGTGTCCTTCAATGAACTTCAAGAAAAAATATTTTATAGTAAGTATAAAAACCTCTTATTTTGAGCCAAAAAACAATAAGATAAAATATACAATATAATGTTATTTAAAGAACTCTCTCTGTACTGAGAGAGTGCGGTCACACCTGAGCGTCACAGGAGCATCACGTTTTTCACGCCTTTTCACTATTCACACGAATGGGCTTCCCTACGCTCCAAAACTGTACCAAAGTAGCTCCTGTACCTTCTTTGGAGCTGACTTTGGCATGTTTCGGACAACCTATTTTTGGGTGTTTGTGTGCATTTTGTCATCCGACAGGAAATGTTGGTTGTGAGCTTGTTGCCGGAAAGTCCGACCGTGTGTATGCTCTATCGGACATTCGCTGTCGGACTTTCCGGCAACAAAAGTTTGCTAGCAGGTTCTCATATTTTACGCCAACAAAATTTGTTGTCGGAAAGTCCAATCGTGTGTACACAAGTCCGTCGCACAAAAGTCCACACATGCTCGGAAGCAGAAGCGGCCGGTCTTGTAAACTAGCGTTCGTAATGGAGAATTTACATTCGTGACGCGGCAAATTCAGGAAATCTCAAAATGCAGCTCACAATTTTCTTCTTCTTTATTGGGATAATAATGAAGCCAGTTTGCTGGTGATACTGATGGAGTTATTGCAAACAAATTTTCAAAGGCTTTTTTTTTCAAGTGATATCAAGAATAATAATAATAATAGCGCAAAATAAAAAAGTGCGAATCAACACTCACCAAACTTCTACTAACACAAAATTATCAGAAGGAGCCCAAAGGGTGGCGCTAAAGAGCTTAAAAACCACGTAGTACGTCTTGTACGTCACTACGTTCGTAATTGTTGGCCAACAATTGTGTGACCATGTGTATGCAAGAAAAGTTTGGCCAACAACCTTTGAACAAAATTCCACGGTTTTGTTGTCGGAAAGTCCAATCGTGTGTACGGGACATTAGAATGTATGTTTGTTTTTCTAATTATTAGTGGGTCAAATTGATGTTCGTTTTTGACTGCAGTGACGAGAAAACTTGAAGGACTAGTTTGGAAAAATTTTCTCAAACAAACACATTTCTAATGCCCTGTACACACGGTCGGACATTGATCGATCGGACATTCCGACAACAAAATCCATGGATTTTTTCTGACGGATTTTGGCTCAAACTTGTCTTGCATACACACGGTCACACAAAGTTGTTGGAAAATCCGATCGTTCTGAACGTGGTGACATAAAACACGTACGTTGGGACTATAAACGGGGCAGTAGCCAATAGCTTTCCTCTCTTAATTTATTCTGAGCATGTGTGGCACTTTGTCCGTCGGATTTGTGTACACACGATCGGAATTTCCGACAACGGATTTTGTTGTCGGAAAATTTTATAGTAAACTCTCAAACTTTGTGTGTCGGAAATTCCTATGGAAAATGTGTGATGGAGCCCACACACGGTCGGAATTTCCGACAACAAGGTCCTATCACACATTTTCCATCGGAAAATCCTATCGTGTGTACAGGGCATAATGCCCCGTACACACGGTCAGACTTTGTTCGGACATTCTGACAACAAAATCCTAGGATTTTTTCCGACGGATGTTGGCTCAAACTTGTCTTGCATACACACGGTCACACAAAGTTGTCGGAAAATCCGATCATTCTGAACACGGTGACGTAAAACACATACGTCAGGACTATAAACGGGGCAGTGGCCAATAGCTTTCATCTCTTTATTTATTCTGAGCATGCGTGGCACTTTGTCCGTCGGATTTGTGTACACACGATCGGAATTTCCGACAACGGATTTTGTTGTCGGAAAATTTTATATCCTGTTCTCAAACTTTGTGTGTCGGAAAATCTGATGGAAATTGTGTGATGGAGCCCACACACGGTCGGAATTTCCGACAACAAGGTTCTATCACACATTTTCCGTCAGAAAATCTGACCGTGTGTACGGGGCATAAGAGTGAATGTGGTTTTCATCCAATAAAGTCCATTCATTCCAAAATCAAATATTAAACGCAAACAAAATCTTTCAAACAACATTTGAGAATTTCGGTCAGGAATTCTATCCATCTATGGCCAGTTTAAGTGTGCAAATCAGTGGTGATACTAGAGCCAATTTAGTCAGGATCCAATTAACCTACCAGCATGTCTTTTTGGAGTGTGGGAGGAAACTGGAGTACCCGGAGGAAACCCACACAGGCACAGGGAGAACATGGAAATTCCAGGCAGGTAGTATCGTGGTTGGGAACTGACGACCCTAGTGCTGCTAGGCTCAGTTCACTCTAGTGTAATTTCAGATACGTCTGGAGTTGCACAGAAATGCATAACACTTTAAATCACATTGTTTTCAATGGTGCCCATTAACCACTTGCGGACCAACCGCCGCAGTTTTACATCGCTACTTTGAAGAGGAACCGCCATTATGGTAGCAGCTAGCATCGGTATCCTCTTCTTCAGCGGGCGGTCTGCTTCAAGATAAAAGTAGTCTCTGCGGCGGATTCTCGACAAGATCACTTTTATCAGCGGCGGGAGAGGGACCCCCCTCCCGCCGCTCTCCGGTGCCCTTCGGTAAAATAAATAAGCTTGTGTGCAGAAGCGAACGCATAGGTGAGCAGTGCCCGCATATGAAAACGGTGTTCAAACCACACATGTGAGGTATTGCCGCGATCATTAGAGCAAGAGCAATAATTCTAGCCCTAGAACTCCTCTATAACTCAAAGCATGCAACATGTAGAATTTTTTAAACGTCGCCTATGCAGATTTTTAAGGGTAAAAGTTTGTCGCCATTCCACGAGCGGGCGCAACTTTGAAGCGTGACATGTTGGGTATCAATTTACTCGGTGTAACCTTATCTTTCACAATATAAAAATAAATTGGGCTAACTTTACTGTTGTCTTTTTTTTAAATCAAAATTTTTTTTTTTTCCAAAAAAAGTGCGCTGCACAAATACGGTGTGACAAAAACACCTGCTGCCATTTTATTCTCTAGGGTGTTAGAAATATATAACTATAATGTTTGGGGGTTCTAAGTAATTTTCTAGCAAAAAAAAACTGTTTTTAACTTGTAAACACCAAATCTCAGAAAGAGGCTCGGTCCTTAAGTGGTTAATGGAACTCAGCATTGCGCAATTTTGAAAAAGGTTCCTGTACTAGTTTGATGCAAGTCCAGCACGATTTTGGACCCACAGAATATGCAAACCACTATCCAATTTGTATTTAGGTTGCCCTACATAATCGCACTGAAAATTAGATCAAAATCTAATCGCAGCAGTGTAAACCTAATCGAAGTTGGATTAACTTGGGTACCAGCCTTCCGGATTCAATGCTTTTGTTTTGCCCCGGCTGGGACGGCTTCACCTGCTACCTGCTTGCCTCCGCAACACCCCCTCCCCCACTGTGAGCAGACAATTGCTCGGCAGGGGGGATTCCCCTGTCAGCACTCTTTGTGTTGATAGGTGAATCGTGCAAATTTCTTTCCTTCAACCTGTGGCTGTGGGAAAGATATTCACACTGTCTATGGCCGGTCTAAGACTATGCCTGTGTCCTGTACTGTACGATCAAGAAAGAAAGTTTTGCCTATACATTTGTTTAAATACAGAAAAATAAAAAAAAAGATAAAAAAAAAATGTATGATGTATTTGTATTCCCTGTGATAAAAGGATGTCTCTTTATATACACAACAATGTACGTGTATAGCAACCATTAAGGGAACTTGTACTTTGAAAAACATTTAGTCATATAGAAGCTGTGCCGTTATGTAACCTCCATACCAATAGATGCCAAACAAATGACCTGATTACAGAATGGCAATCATTTTGATTATTGTTATTCTTCTAATACTTTATAGTATATTTCAGTGACTGTTTGTATAATTTTTTGCAGTACTATATAAAATGATCTATTGTGGAGTACTTTGTATATGGTGAAGGCTTCCCCAATTGGATGCTAGATGTCTTTTTTCAACCTTACCAACTATGTATGTAACTATGTACTATGGAAAATATTTTATAGATATTCAAATGCAGCTGGAGGTGCCTACATGTGCATGCTCAGAGAATGCACACAGTAATGCCCTGTACACACGGTCGGACATTGATCGGACATTCCGACAACAAAATCCTAGGATTTTTTCCGACGGATGTTGGTTCAAACTTGTCTTGTATACACACGGTCACACAAAGTTGTCGGAAAATCCGATCGTTCTGAACGCAGTGACGTAAAACACGTACGTCGGGACTATAAACGGGGCAGTAGCCAATAGCTTTCATCTCTTCATTTATTCTAAGCATGCGTGGCACTTTGTGCGTCGGATTTGTGTACACACGATCGGAATTTCCGACAACGGATTTTGTTGTCGGAAAATTTTATAGCAAGCTCTCAAACTTTGTGTGTCGGAAATTCCTATGGAAAATGTGTGATGGAGCCTACACACGGTCGGAATTTCCGACAACAAGGTCCTATCACACATTTTTCATCGGAAAATCCTATTGTGTGTACAGGGCATTAGGTCAGACAAATATCTTGTGTTGGAGGGAGGGGCGTTGGTCCAGGCAATGGTCATGGGACTCTATAGAGTGGATACACCCCTTACATATCAAATCCAGGTAAAATACATTTATTAACCTACAATACAAAATATGTATTTTTTTTTTTTTTTTTTAATTCCCTTCAGAAATTTTTGGACTTTATGAGTCTTGGTTTCTTAAAATATGCATTCGTTTATTTATTTATGGGGAGTATGAAACTACAGAGAAATCACAAGATCAATTGATAATCATCATTTTTAGTCCTGGTGCTAAAATTATCCTTCCCAGTTCTCAGCACAGACGGCTGTTTGCAAGAGGTTAAAGGCACGAATGGGAAAGAACTATACAACACAAGGGAATAACCTCTCACTCTATCAGTGCTAGAAAATATTTCCCTATTCAAAAAGTCAGCACAGGATAAAATTTGCCACTGTATGTAATGTAACTCACTTATACAGGGAAGCCTATCCCACACCCACCTAACAACCCCATCAAATCATTCCCCACATCTATTACCTTTTGTACCACCACCCCCTCCCTTTAGAATGTAAGCTCTACGAGCAGGGAGGGCCCTCCTGTCCCTTCTGTATTGTACTGTAATTGTGCTCCCCCCCCCCCCCCCCCCCCACATTGTAAAGCACTGCGTAAACTGTTGGCACTAAATAAACCCCATTGAAAGATTTCTCCCCTATTCCTATTCTGGTGACGACTCAAAATATTGGATTTTTCCTAAATGGCAGCACCTGTGACAATGGCCACAAGGATAGATAGAGGGGTGACTCTTTTAAGTGGGGAAACTACACAAATCTGGCAGGGGCTCTAATCTCTCACCACATTATCCAAAACTAAAAAAAAAAAATGTTTGCCTTTAAATGCACTTTTAACTTATATTACCTGTCTATCCTTTGACAGAAATAGCATGAATCCCATTGGTGAGCATCTGCAGAAGGCAGTGGAAGACCGAGTTGTGGCTCCTGTTAAGGTTGAAAGATGGGCTTATTCATGGGGTACCAGCCACAAAACACCCAGGCTGTGTTAGTAGTGGACTGGAGGAGGCTTACACAGGACAAATAAATGGTTGGAACAAATAGCATGATGTGCAACCAGGAAACCGTGGGACACACATGTTTTTTTTTTATTTGCAAATGCCATGAGACCTTATTTGTACCCTGCGTTTGCTCTTTGTATGACTACGGGGACTGCAGCTATTTTGACTGTACTAGGATTCTGACTTTAAGGGCAGTTTCCTTCTTTCCAATTGAGCTTGTTCACTTCTATGGAGCAGTGCGAATGCAGCCTTATGCCGCGTACACACGAGCGGACTTTACGGCAGACTTTGCCCGGCGGACGGGATTTCGTCGGACAATTCGATCATGTGTGGGCTCCAGCGGACTTTGTTTTCTCAAAAGTTGGACGGACTTAGATTTGAAACATGTTTCCAATCTATCCGACGGACTCGAGTCCAGTCGAAAAGTCCACTCGTCTGTATGCTAATTCGACGGACAAAAATCCAATGCTAGGGCAGCTATTGGCTACTGGCTATGAACTTCCTTGTTTTAGTCCGGTCGTACGTCATCACGTACGAATTCGACGGACTTTGGTTGATTGTGTGTAGGCAAGTCCGTTCATTCACAAAGTCCATCGTATTGTCCATCGTAAAGTCCGCCGGGCAAAGTCTGCCGTAAAGTCCGCTCGTGTATACGCGGCATTAGAATTGTAAGTTCATGCTTTAATGGCTTACGGTACTTGTTCCGAGTTTTTGTTAAAGTTTAAATTGTTGATTGCATGCTCTCGGTCAGTGCAGTGTGATACAAGTACACATTTGAGACTTATTCTACTGTGAATGTGAGTGTTCACAAAATCCCCCAAGCTATGTCTAAGTTATCTACTTTAATATCATTTTAGTGGGACAGGGCTGACTGCTGATGCAGATACTGCTGGCCAGGAATCTTAATCCAGTAACCGGCTTCCCTGAACAAATTCAAACAGGAAAGCCTTACTTTAAGTCCACTCAAGGTGCTCGATTTTACCTGAAGCCCTGATGAAAGGGAAGTTCACGTGACCCCCGAAATGCATTGGCTGTCTTTTAACACAACATCAAAAAATGAATTTGGGTTCTTATCTTTTGGTCTAGTGCTCCTTAGATATATGCACGTTGGGTTGCACAGACAGCGATATGACCACCCATGGCTCAAATTTTGGCCAATTGACCAGAAATGGGCTGAGTATTGAGCTCTGTATGCACTCAGAGCCCTCTGCAGTCTAGACCTGATCCTGACAGATACACCAGTACTTTTTTTTCTCCCTTTTATGTGAAAGCGTCAACCATTGAGTGCCCTTACAGTGGAATATGATGGCTTTAAAATCTCTTTCACGGAATATCAAATGTTATTGACTTCTTGTGTTTAGCAACAGCCCGGTATGTAAAAGTAATTCTTGAAATTAGGAGCCTTGTTTGTAATTATCAAACAATCTATGGGCAGACTAATTATGCTGCAGATTGGCCTGCCCATAGCCAAGATGCACAAACCTGGAGAAGTCCAATTTGCTATGTACAGGCAGCTTTATTGAGGGTTGCAGTATCACTTAGATGTTGTCCCATTAGTTGGTTAAATAAAGAAGTGATCTTTCCATAGATAGTGAGTCTCTGGTCTCATGATAAGGAACTCTTGTCAGCAGCTTCACAATCAACCAAGCAGTCGTCCAGTGATCGATGGCTGCATTATCACTTCTGGCTACTACAGGTTTCCTTTCTGCTTACAGCTACAGGCTACTTGTTGAGACCTCATGCCTTTATTGTCAGTCATCACACCTGCGACTGCAGCAATTAATATCTAGGGGGAGAAGGGTGTCTGCTGTTATTGTTCAACTCACCTAAAAACTATTTAGAGGTCTAAAGGGGATGTAAAACGGCAGTGCGCCATTGATCAAGATGGCACCTAGCATTAATTGGAATAGCTCATGTAAACATAAGGAACTGGCCAGAACTGATATGCTACCCTCCCTAATATACCTTTAGAAAATAAATAGGACAATTTACTAAATGATTTGAAAATGTTAACATTGACTTAAATATGAATATTATTATATTTTTTTGTAAATTCTTTATTTGTAGTTTAAGAGAGTACATACCAGGCCACAAATCGTGTAACATTCATATATAAAATAACAAAATTACATACAGACTTATTGTTGGAACAAGCCAAGAGACCAGCATAGGTTTAGTTCAGACACATACTGTGAAAACTATACACACAAGTATAAATCACCAGAAGGCATGTCTCAGTAAAGCCCCATACACATGGGCCAAATGCTGGGCAACATCGGCTGGTTCAATAAAAAACAGCCGATTTTTGGCCTGTGTGTAAGGCAGCCGGTCCGACAGAAGCTGGCAGTTTGGCCAGCTTCTTTCGGACAAGCATGCTGGGAAAACCAGCAGCTGACCGACTCCCGATCAGCGCTCTCAGCCAATGGCAGAGAGCGCTGATCTGGGGGGGAAGCCATCCCCTGTCAGAACACAACAGCTCAGCATAGGAGATCGCTGTGCTAACATTGGATAGTTAGTACAGCGGCTCCGAAAAGGGCTTACAGTTTTTTTTTTGTTCAACCCGCTGGGTTGAATGGAAAATACTCATAGTGTACCAGGCTTAAGGGTGTAACCAATGGAAAATGGCATGTACCTCACCCAACACTTTTTCCCATATTTTTAGTATAGACAACCTCGAAAAAGTGTGAAAAATAGCCATAATTGTCCCGTTTTCAAAACAGTTAGGAAGGAAAAAAAATGGGGGGGGAGAGGGACCGGAGGATAGAAGATTAGGAAAGGGCTAGGGATAGGGTACACCTCCTCCCCCTTGTGTCCCATTTCCTCCCAAAGTGAACCGATCTCCGAATGTTCCAGAATGGGTTTTTACTCCACAGAAAACGTAAATGCATGCCAGTAAAACCACTTTTCAGAAATTTGTTGCGAGTCCCTCGATCAATTGAATGAGGTCCTCCATTCTGTTCACCTCCCCAACTTTGGCCAAACACATGGATACAGTGGAGGTCTGTGTCTGCTTCCACAGGTCTGGGATACAGTTCCTAGCTGCGTTAACGGGTGAGGCAAAACCAAGCGTTTATATGTCTCCCGCAGTATGGTATGATGGTCAAGAAGGAACTAGGCCAGGCCCAAGGGGGGTTGGTATTATCTTTATTTTTTTTATCTCCGAGTTTGTTACCACATTGCTGACAACGCTCTGAAGAGTGCAAATACAGTCTGTAAAGTCTAGCTGGAGTCAAGTACCATCTCGTCAGAACCTTGTAATTAATTTCCTGATGTTTAGAACACATGAAACTTTATGAGAGAATGATAGGATTTTTGTCATACTGGTCCTGAGTAAAAGTCAACTGTAGGTCACGTTCCACTCGGTAATGAATGAATATTAATTTTAATTATCCAATCATGTGCAGATGTAATAGGCAAACAGGAATTTTCTTTTCTTTGATAGGTTAATTAAAGTGAATCTTTACTCGTTGTATTGTGTGAATAATAGATCAGCCCCAACTTACAGATTTTTTCTTATAATGTTAGATGAGTGTAGAAGCATTAGAATCACCATTAGTTTTGCTGTTTGTGTCCCCTCTGGCTAGATTCCATTGTCACAGGGGTTGAAAAGGGGAAGGAAAATACATTTTGACTGTAACTGTAATAAAGGGGGAATTTTAGAGTGGGGACATCTGTTCTTTTAATACCTGTTCTGGATTTCCCCGTGCACTTTAGAAAGATCTTTCAACTTCCTGATGTATCTACAAGACAAGATTTTTTTTTTAATATAAATTGATATATATATGTTATTTATCCTAATTGATTTGTTTTAAAAAGTACAGGAATGTTTACCTGTGTATTATATTCAACGATGTCATATGCTTGTATTGTTTGTTATACCTTTGCCCACGTTGGGCGTTAATAAAATCATATTGAAAAAAAAATGTAAAAGTGATAAAAAGTACAAGAAATAAAGGAAATCTCCACAATTGGACACAGATGACAGGGAAAAAAATGACTAGGATTTTTTTTCAATTTCCTAATCTATCTCAAATTTAAAGAAAAAAATATACTTTAGATACAGTTTACAGGGGTTAAATCTAAAAAAAGATGTTAAGGTCAAACCAAAATATTAACAAAAAACCCTTTGTCCCCTATACATCTCAAGAAGAGTTGAACCAAGGGAACACAAAAACTTTTTTTTATTTACGGGTGTGCAAATAAACAAAGAGCGTGACAAAATATGATAATGCAATCTCATGTGAACCCATGGAACATCTTGTTATGTATGCGAGGATAGTAAATTACATTCCTGGATAGAGTCAGATAGTGTTCATCTCAAAATTCTCTACATGCCCCGGGTACGGGTGCAATGGAGCCGCTGATTGGCATCAGGGGTTGTTTGTTATGATGTTCATTTGAAGTTACATCTGCAGCCAGCTGTTTAACCCTTGGGATGTTGCTGTTTGTCCGATTGGTTCAGGCATGGGTGGAGACCTTCCTAGTGGCAGCACTTATTTGTATACCTTGTATTGATGTGCAAAGTAGAAGAGACGCACAATTGTATTTCTAAACAAACAATGCAGTAAACTTAAAAGAAGCTCTACGTTTAAGCACTCCCCTTCACTCAACTTTCATCTCCCATTTGGATTAGTGAAATGTTCATTTAGGTGTTAATATAGTTATTTAGTGTTATTTTAATATTTCACATGCTGACAGCTATGGTTATATCAAGGTCAGTGCCTTGTCACGACAATCAATACTGTCAATGGTGACAACTCACCAGCAATAGGGAGGAGCTTGGTGTTTGGACCTTTATCCAAATCCTGAATGTTTAGGGCATTCAACATGCCTGAACATAGTGTTACCGTCAGGATCGGTTGTGTGTGGCGGGTCATCAGTTTTTTTTTTTTGTCTGGCAAGGCTGCGGCAGGTTTTGTGATTGACATGTTTGTGATTTTTTATATCTAATAAAGGACTGTGGTGTGGATTTCCTGGAGGACCTCACAATTTTTTGTTTATTTTTTTTTTTTTTTTTTTGTGAGGTCCCCTGTGAAAATCCATACCAGACCCAGAGGGTCTGGAATGCATTCGGGGGGGATTAAGCAACTTTTTTTTTGAATTCTCGCTGTAGGATATGCTATGCTTGTAAATGTCAGTGCTGCTGCAGCATTTTCTTTCCATCACAGAGATTTACCCATTAGGATTAGGACAACCCCCAGGAAATAAATGTTTTAAATGAATTGGACATTTTAACATTTCACTTTAAAGCGGAGTTCCACTTAAAAAAAAAAAAATTCAGCAGCTACAAATACGGCAGCTGCTGACTTTTAATAATCGGACACTTACCTGTCCCAGGGTCCAGAGATGCAGGCATATGAAGCCCCCTCGTCTCCCCTCCGCTTGGCGGCGCCGGCATTGTAACTGTGGGTGCCTGGCTGTAGATTCACAGCCGGGCACCCACTGTGCATGCGCGAGCCGCGATGTGTGCCGTGACTGGCCCGCGCAATCATCTGGGACCTGTCACGTGTCCCAGATGATTGCCTAGAGGGAGGGGGGAGAGGTGATCTCCCTTCCTGCACCGAGGGAACTGACGTCAGGAGCCCAGGCGCTGAAGGAGGCAGATTACGAGGGACCCCTTAGCAACAGGCATTAAAGAGGGTTAGTAAAAAAAAAAAAACATTTCTCCAATGTTTTTTTATTATATTTTTTTCATGCACATTAATGATTTTTTATTTTTTTGGGGTGGAATTCCACTTTAAGCATTAAAAAATCACTGCTACTGGCCTAACGAAATTTTAAAAATTTATAGATTTTGCATTGGTACATGTTACCCAGGGCAGTGCCCACCTCTGTGCTATTTTTGACACCCCTTGCATTTTAGCCCAGAAAATAGACATTTTTAATGTCATTCGGCTCCCATTGATTTCAAAGGGGAAACCAGGGCAGTTCTGCTCATCACTAACTAGCAACATTATCATTCCATGCAAATAAATGAATCAAACCCATAACAGAAGGGGTTGCTTCACCTCTGCAATTCTACCACTGGGTGATGGTCTCCAGTGGGAATTTCACATGTCTGGCTCCAGCCTAGTCTTGAACAATCTTTTTTTTCGTTTTTGTTTGTCTTGAACAATCTTACTTAGCAGTGGTTCAAGTTAGGTTACTAGAATATTGGCATAACAATGCTAACCTAGAGAAAATAGTTGGTAGCACCAAACCAAGTTTACCAATATAATAATTTAGGAACCATAAATGGACTATTTATTGATACACCATTCAATTTCTCTCCATGTATGGTCACCTGTGCCTAGACCAGCTGGTATGTCCTATGTAATGGAACAAGACCTTGCAGCTGAAATAGTTAAGCTTTATTAATATAAAATAGAAGAATTAACAAGTGACCAGTAACTTAGCTCGCTTTATATAAATCTTAGGTACAAAGTGCAGATCATTAAATTGTCAAGCTCAAGGGCAATCACATTAACATAGAACAAATCCTTCTCATTAATTCAGATTTTTTTTTTTTTTGGGTGGGGATCTGTTTTGTAATCTGACTACCCCAGACTGTATTCTATAGTTCTATAGCAGCACTGCTAAGCTGACCCAAGTGTTTTTTTTTTTTTAATTGCAATGGGATAAACTGAGCCTTGTCCATTGTTTCGACACAGGTCCCTATAGATGCTCAGGATTTTTTTCTCCTACCAATAACACACTACAAAGGATAAAGCATCTCTAGGGCTGCAAAACAGTTTTTATTAATAAATTGGACATTGAAATCATCACATTCGGTGAGAAGCTGTGACCCCCCCCCCCCAGGGTGACCTATAGACCTCCCCCCAATTGCCACAATCCCCAAGAACCCTTGGGGAAAAATTGAATGGGGTGAGGGTTCTTTGGGGGATTGTGGTAATTAAGGGGAGATCTATGGATCACCCTAGGGTGGGTTTGCAGCTTTTTTACTGATTGCCTTATTATCCATACTAGGTCTGGTATGGATATTAAGGCAAACCCTGCACCAAAATTAAAAAAAAAATCCACACCAGCCCTGAAGGGTCTGTCATTTTGCTGTGGTACTGTTCTAAACTACTTTACAGGCATACTAAGCCCCCCCTCCAGGCACACCTATTTAAAGGAATATTTCATTTTTATTGTTTCAATTTAAGCATTATTAAATCACTGCTCCCGAAAAAGCGTCAGTTTTTAAAACTTTTTTTGCATTGATACATGTCCCCTGGGGCAGGACCTAGTTCCCCATGCCATTTTTTTCAATAATTTCTATCTATATTGCCTGGATCCGACAATACATTACAGCTGAAATCAGTTTTTAATTCGATTTTTTTCCTTTAGTAATGTCATTTTACTGGAAAAATGACATTAATAAAGACATTACTTTAAACACGGGGAAAAGACGCTACTTTACAGGCATACTCAGGACACCCCCCAGGCATGATATTTAAAGGAATGTTTCATTTTTATTGTTTCACTTTAGCATTATTAAAATCACTGCTCCTGAAAAAACTGCAGTTTCAAAACTTTTTTTTGCACTGGATGTCCAACTGGGGGGAGGTCGCGGGTCCTAAAACACTTTTTATGGCAATAATCTTGCATAATATAGCACTTTTGATTTTTCACGTTCGTGTCCCATAGACTTTAACGGTGTCCGCTTGTTCGTAAAAATGCTTTGCCTGTGCGCATGTTCTGTGCGAACGAACTGGGGGGGGGGGGGGTTCAGGTCATCCCTACATCTGAAAATGGAAAGAGTATGGAACAACTGTAAACCTGCCAATACATGGAAACTGACAGGCTGGGCAAGGAGAGCATAATCAGAGAAGCAGCCAAGAGACCCATGGTGACTCTGGAGGTGGGAGGATCTGTCCAATTATTTAATTGGCTTAATTGTCAGTTAATTAGCATTTTAGTATTTACATGTTCTGCTTCTTTTCTTCTCTTTCTTGTTTAGTGTACATGTAAAAACAAACATTACCATAAGAAACACCCACCATGTCAAATCAAATGTAAATGATAGGTTTGCCTCCACCCTGCTAGGCTCATTCGGTGGAAAGAGCTGAAAGATGTTACATACATAGGTTGGACCTTCATTAACTTTTTTCAACCTCACCTACTATATGTAACTATGTTTACCTTTGAACATGAATGAATATCTGTACTCTGAATTTCTATGTTATTGATAAAAGTGGACCTGTACTGGGGGGGGGGGGTGTGAAAATAAAGACTTTTTTTGTAGTGTTTAAGAGAGTTTTACCTTCCACCATTGCTTTCTGTATCCTTGTTCGGACACAAATTCAGTAAACCAGCTCTTACATACTGATAATCTTATAATTAGCTTTCTTTTGCCACCCCCCTTAGGAGTGAAGAGGTGGAAACCTGTGCAGGATCCAAAGCCTGGCCATATAAGAGCAGAATATCATTCAAACATCATACAGAAATTCAGAGCATTTAATAGTATCATTATGGACTCATCACATTTTGTATGAAGAAACCTGAAAAATGATCTTGGATTGCCACGCCAATGTTTTGAATTCTACACTTGATTTCGGGATACACATGCACATTACAATAAGTATGATTTTTTCCGGACAGAATATACCTTACACAGTTAAGATTTCATTCATTTAAGAAGAAAAATTACATCCTTCTCCTTCAATTTTCCTTATCACTACAGTC